>NW_005187494.1:1130488-1131729 GCF_000239375.1 Pundamilia nyererei
ATCTTAAAATCATCGTAGCGGTACCACAGCCAGCTGTACACCTGAACCAACATGGACGAGCCCAAGAGAAACAGCAGCAGGAGGCTGAAGTACACGTAGGCCTCCTGCTTGTAGAGGGACACAGCAGCCCATATATCCAGCCCTATATCAAGCAGGAAAGACAACAAGTTCACACAAGTGAAGAGAAAGTCCCGAGTGCAGCATTTAAACTCATCCTCAGAGCCCGGCATGCTGACTAGATGGCCTGCTTCTAAAGCAGCTGTATGTTAAGGTTTAAGACAAGCTCATAAACTGAAACTGAAAGAGGCAGTGTTTAAAAAACACCTCCTAGAAACTGATCCACACATCTTAAAGACATATTGTACCATTTTACACACATGCATACATATAATCAACTGTAGTATGTCCACCGAGACATGACTACAACTTAAAACAACCTAAAACTGTAAAAACAAAAATAAAAGAAGAAAAACTCAACATCAACACATTAAGATTGACGAGAGAAAAATGAAAAATAAGCAACGATCTGGACTTTTGATATCAGCAGAGATCGTTCCGAATGCATTAAACCATTTATATTTCAGATCTTCTCATAATTTAATAAAGTTATTTCTCACTCCCAACGTGTGTCCTTCAGGCTTATGCCGCATAAACAGAATACAACACAAATTCTTTGTGCTATTGGAAAAAAACCATTTCAAATAATCAAAGTAGTAGATGTTGTATACTTTCAGATTTTCAACACAATTAATGCATCAAATCACTGTCACTGATTCCCGATCCAAATATCTGATAAACATCAAAAAAGTTTATCTGAACACTTTCTATCAACTATTGCTGATGTGAAAGGGTTTTAACTTTAAATTGTCTGATATCAGATCAGGTCAAGTCTGAATTGAAACTAAAGTAAACAAAGATTTTACTTTAGTGTCAGCTCTGATAACAAAGTAAACAAACATGGAGTGGGTGAGTGAGATAAACACTAGCTTTTGTTATCTAAACACACAGAAATGCGTTTAGAGCAGGTCGCCTACTGATCAGGTTGGTGATTTGACGATGATTTCATTACAGTAGATTTAGCATTTTTTTGTTTTTAACTCCTACACATGGGCTTATTTTTTCAATATGGCCATCCACAATAATACTAGACCTTTGTACAGCCTTTGTGATTGGTATTCCTATTACTGCAGCCATGGCATGAGCTGAAAAATAAGAAATCATGATACAGTATTTTTTAAAAA
>NW_005187494.1:1133390-1134915 GCF_000239375.1 Pundamilia nyererei
ACAAATAAGAAACTTGTTTGATTTAACTAATTGTTGAAGCCTGGGAGCTTTAGAGGTGAAAATGTGTCAGGGTGATAAGACGGGGAAGTACTTTTATGTCACAAAGGAGATTGTTGCCTCACTGATTGGTTCAGTTTGTCCATTTCCCATCAAAACCCTGTGATAAGATTTGCTGACCAATTTATCAGAGGTGGGGCTTGGTCCAAACATGGAAACGATAAACGTTTGGAGTCGATCCTCAGGAGTGTTTCAAAGGACTTTTACCCAGCATGAGATGATGTAAAATTATGTAGAATTTTGTGTTGTAGTTATAACAGGAATGATTTTTGCTTTGACACCAGGAGCAGACACAAGTTCATGTGAGCTTTGTGTCAGGAAAGAAAAACCAGAATAAAATCCTAATAAAGAATGAAGCCTGCATCTAACACAACAGCCTCTCTGCACACGCTCAGGCTGATACTAAGAACACAAAACTGATCATATGTAAGCAGCGCCTGAATTTTAAACAAGCATGAAATTAGGCAAGAGGCAAGTGTAATCAACTATTACAAATAAAATATCAAATATAAACATTTATAACAAAGAACCTTCATATGGTGTGTTTCTAAATATGCCTTAAGCAAATTATTCATTAAAATGTGGCTTTAAACCCTGATAGCATGTTGATGGAAGACTGAGATGAGGCTGATCACTGCTGAAAATGTGCACCGAAAGAGCTGAAAACATCCAAAGCAGGTGAAATTGGAAGGCTCACATCAGAGTTTGACCAAAACATATCGATGTAAACAAAACATCTTGAGGGTTATATATCAAACAAATCTTGGTGCAAAGAAGTCTCAATAGGAGCACCTAAATTAATTAGAAAGTTATCTTGGAACTTTAGAGTAAAATCTGCATAAAAACTTTTAAAAATCTGCTGTTTTTCATAATTAAAGACGTCTTAAAAACTGAGTAGATTTCAAATTCAATCAGTAATTTACACAATGACACGATGACAGAAAAAACAAATTATATACATAGATTTTTTTATTTTTTTTTAAACAGGAAATATTGTTGCTTCCTTTTCTGGAAGCTGAAATATTATTTATGAAATGTTTTTTGTATTTTAAATGATCATAAAATATTTTAATTAAAAATCATGACTATGTTCTTTAAGACTGAACAGCCACTGGAAACTCATGGAAGAACATGTCTTCACAGCAAAAGATAACTATTTCATACAAGAACATTACAGACCTGAAGATTAAAGGTAGGGAAAACAAACTTTGAATGGCATTTTTAAATGCTTTGTTAGACAGTAGAACCAGTTAATAGTGAGCAGAAATCATAAACTTGAGCCGACTGTATATGTGGTTAATCATGCAGAAGGTTAGAGTCCTTAATCACACACAGCCCTGTGATGACTCGGTCTCTTTATAGCTTCCTGTGAAAGTGAAACAGGTTAGCAGTAGAAGCTCTCAGCCAGCTTCCTCATTCTTTTATTACAACATGGTTGTGGTGGTGGGGAGGGGGCTGCTTTGGCTCT
>NW_005187494.1:1135660-1138316 GCF_000239375.1 Pundamilia nyererei
GACTTTAGTATATTTAATGAATAATTTTAATCTTTAATTTTCTGAGAGACTGGACGTGCGGTGCACATCAAAACAAAGAGCAGCTGCCTGGATTGAGCAATAATGAAGATTTGCCTGCTGCAGGAAGCTGAAGCAGGATGAGGAGTGACACTTTGAACTTAACCTTGACTCTGATTGTGACAGACAGACTCTGACAGATTATCTATGATTTATTTGACCTTTATGGACTTGCCACATGGAAGACGGAAGAAAGAGGACGACATATGTGCAGGAAGTGAAAGTTGATATATGTACTTTAAATATTTTAATTGTCATGTCTCCTATGAATTTGGATAATGTAAAAAATTATTATGTATAATAGACTAATAATTAGAGGCTAATGTAGGAGCCATGAATATGTTTTAGAATGAAGGCAAAATTATTTGATTGATCTATACTTTTTGATAGTTATTGCTGATCAGTAACTGTGACATTCGTTACCAATTCTTTGTAATTGTGTTGTAATTTTTTGGGGTCTGGAGAGGGGATAGACTATGTTCCTATCTGGAGTTGCTCACAGTGACAGCCGGCGCTCAGGGGTGGATATATTCGTATCTCCTCTGGCTTGGTGACTTTCCATTGCGGTTTTCCAAAGTGGATGAGAGGGTTGCTTCCCTGTGCCTTCAGTTCAGGGAACAGGTGCTGACTGTTGCCACATGTGTCAAATAACAGTTCAGTGTACCTGACAATCTTGGAGTGTCTGGGCTGGTTGCTGAAAGTACGCTGGTCGGGAACTCTCTTGTCCTACTGGGGAACTTGAAAGTTCACACAAGCGACGACATGAAATTAAAATCTGTAGAAGTGTTACTGGAAGGATCGACCGGTTCAACTTAGCACAATGTGCTGAAATCTCAGGTTGGCTATTGATTTTATAATCATGTCATCACATGGGACACACTAACATCATTACTCTAGTCCAAACGTCTTCTCGCCCGCCTTCTTTGAGCCAATCAGCTTCCGCTTTGCACGGTTTAATCTGTGCTCTGTGTCACTCTCCCTTTCAGATTCTTTTTCATGCAATCCACCTCCTCCCCTCATCCACCTCAGACACCGCAGCCAGACCTCTATGCAAGCCTCTGTCTTCACCATCATCACCATCCCTGTCCTAAATCCTATAACTACTGAGACCCAGTTCTGCCACGAGGGGTCATTGGAGTCTAATTACCAAATCCGTTAATTTCTCTATCTCAAAAAATCGTGGTAAATTCTTCCAAGAGATCTCGCCTTATTGAATTTACCCTTAAAACACTTAACTGACATTCCTATAGGTGTTTCTACTTCAGGACCTCAGCATTCACTTAAATCATTAAGAACACAGTGACTCTCACTGTTTTCTCAAACATACCAGACTATACATGAATGAAAAAACTCCTGCACCTGCCATGTTTAAAAACATGGGTTCAGCTCAGTGAATTCAGTCCATTCTAGATGTGAAGTTTTGTTTTGACAGATTTCAAAAATACATTTTTGTGTAAAAATGTAAAACTGCACCTGTCACAGGATCCAGGTGGCCCGTCTGCAGAATGATGGTGAGCATGAGCGTGAGCTGAGGGGCGCTCTCTGAAAATGTCTCTATGATCCGTAACATGCTTAGATCGTGGGTCAAGGACACGGTAATGTCCTCAGTCTTAGGTTTCTGTTCTCCTGGCGTAAGGGCACCTTTCTCAGGGTCAGGGAGCCTATTGTACATGCTTTGTACTGCCATTTCCAGGACTCCTGCATGCCTGAGAAACAGAAAAATATGAAGCATAACCAGTCAGACCGAATCCTCCTTCTAGCTACACTGAGATTAATTTCTCTGGAACCATTCTTGTGAGCCAGCAGGTATTCATTGCGTGAAAAGGAGCAAATGAAACCAGTTTACCCACTTCTGATGAAGGAAATAAAATGTGTCCTCAGTTTATCTTCTGAAACCAAGGAAACAGCTTGTGTTTCTAACATTCTCATGTTCACAACAGTTGATTTAAACACAGAAATATTGCAAAAAAAAATTGTGAATGAAACAGATAATATAAGGTGTAGATTACTTAATGCAGCAGACTGATGCTTGCTGGAGTTACTGTATATACTATGCGCACCACTGTAGTGGAGTACAGTTCAGCTGCACAACACTTAATGGTTCAGCTTGTGTTTCCTATGAACTACTCTACAAAAAACTGCACCTGTCTAGAAACAGGCAAATAAATTTAAGCTTCCCACACAAGCCTCAGCCTTTACACACATTATTATTGTTTTAATACTACCTGACGTAAACTCCGAGCTGACAAACGTGCAGAACCGTGAGCTGCCTCTGGGTAGGCAGGCCTTCAACCTTTGTCTTCATCTTAAACTGGTCATAGCTGTACCAAAGCCAGCTGTAAGCCTGAGCCAGCAGTGTTGACCCCACAAGTAGCAGCAGCAGAACACCGAGGCAGGCGTATGCCTTTTCTTGGTAGAAGATAATAGCGGCCCATATATCCAGTCCTATGTCAGTCAGAAACAAGGGCAGGCCCACGCAAGTGATGAGAAAATCCCAGCAGGAGTATTTAGACTCACCCTGAGTGTCTGACATGTTCTCTGTCCCGCTGCCTGCTTCTAACACAGCTGCATCTTATAACTGACAGCTGATTACAACTCA
>NW_005187494.1:1139467-1141162 GCF_000239375.1 Pundamilia nyererei
ATCCAGGCCCCAGATATCCAGAGGCCCCAGAGTACAAGCAACTTAAACAAGTCCAGACGCTTTTCATTACAAGCTCCTTTGACCATATAAAATCACATTTTCTCATGAAAGAGTATTATTATTCTTGGTGCACATCCCAAGACATTGTGACAAGTTGGAATCAGGAATCTTCTCTAAATGAAAATGGCCTGAAATTGAAAAAGAAACTGAACCTATCACAAAATCTGCACCAATCTGCAGAATGATAGTGACTGTCAATGTGGCACCCAGATCAGAAAAGTCAGTGGTGAGGATTTGTACAAACCTCTTTAGTATTCCTGCATCTCTGAAAACCAGAACAACATGAAACATAACCAGTTCCACTTTAACTACTTGCCAAATATGCTGAGTTGAGTTTCTCTGTAAGCATGCTTATGACAGCAGGTATTCGTGCATAAAAACGAGCCACTATTGTCTAAACAAAACAATTTGCATCCGTTTACGTCAAACGTCAAATGTCATCAGCCACCTATTGAATACAAGAAAATGGAGACATGACCAGAAAACACTTAAAAACTAAGTTCATAGCTGGTGGAGGTTATCACAGCTGTGATTGGGTGAGAAGCAAGATAGAACCTGGGCAGGTTGTCAGCCTGTTGCGACACAGAGAGCAGATAACCATTAACAGCCATGGCCATGTCAGAATTCCCACTTAGCCTAACGGAGCATGTGTTTGGACTATGGGAGGAAACCAGAGTACCTGTAGAGGAGAACGTGTGAACCAAACATAGAAAGGTCTCGGCCTTGATTTGAACCTGATACTACTTCACTATGAGGCTAACTACTGCACCTCTGTAAGGGAGTACAGTGCAGCTGCCAAACAAATCAGTGCTTTCATTTCATTTGCTTGTAAACACAATGTTTCTACAGGTGCAGGAATCTCAGCAGACAGCCGAGCATCCTTTGCACTACACCCTCTGTCCATGCAGCTCCCTAACTCCAGTATTGAGAGCAGACCTAAAGCAGACTCATTCATGTGTGTGCAACATGTGAGAAAGAACAGCAGCTGATAAGATCCTGATCAAACATGCATTACTTGTTGCATACATTTTTTTGAATGAATTATTCTTTTAGTCCGTTACCAAGTTTACTTTTTTTTTTTGTTGCATAACTTAAATTTTTACTGTTTATGTTTTGTTTGCTTTTTTTTTTTGCAAAAGGACTCTAGCTGCATATTTGGAGTTTTAAGTAGCTCATAACACCGACCCTGCAGGCCTGCCCCGTGGAGACAGTGAGGTCCTTCCACTTCCTTGAAAACATAATCTCCCAGGACCTAAAAGTGGGAGCTAAACATCAGCTACTTCATCAGGAAGGCACAGACGATGCACTTCCTGTACCAGCTGAAAAGAATCAACCTGTCAAAGTCAGTTATGGTGCATTTGTACTGTTCCATCAGTGTAGTGCGCTACTACCACTGTCAAGGTCAGAGTGCAGCACGTCATCCCCTTTGGTTGAGATGACTTAACAGCGCCCCCTCGCTGCTCAGTCAATGTGTTACAATAACACACTTACTTTCTCAGGACCCGATTGTTTTAAATGCACAAATAAGAAATAGAAAAGAAGGACGATAACTTGTATTATTATATTTTGAAATTCACTAGCTGGGTCCACGTCCTCATTTTAGGTTTGACAGCGTCTTAGTAGGTAAAGGTGAGC
>NW_005187494.1:1165171-1208564 GCF_000239375.1 Pundamilia nyererei
GTATATCAGTCCTGGGGTAAAAAGAATATTTGTTTCCTCTTTAATTATTAGTCTCTTCTAAGGAAAAATTACAAAAGTGAAACAGAGAAAATAAACAGAGCTCACATACATTTGAAAAAACAAGGGAAGCTTGGTATCCTTGCAGCTCGTTTAACCTTTATTTAGTGAATGTATTACGCTTCAATAAAGTACAGCCCAGTAACAGTGCAATATTCTTTGAACAGGTTTACCAATAATACGGGTTTTTTCCTCTTTTTCTCTTTTACCTTAAACAATAACACATTCGTCAACATGCTTTTTACACCAATTTCACACTTATTTTATTTAGAGATCCATTAAAATATCTTTCAAAGAAGTCTTTCCTCTCAGCCCTCAAACATCAATTTCATACAGTCATGCTTCTCCAGAGCAGACAGTGCAGATGAGACTTTATGTCCACATTAGGCTGAGTAATATGAGACTGGAACTGTGGTTAATCAGGATGCAAGTCCAAGTCCTTAATCCTACACAACCCTGTGATCTAAATTTAAAATTTGTGGTATAGCATGACTCCTGTGGATGTCAAATGATGCAGATCAGGAGTAATAGCTCTAAACCAGCTTCCTCATTGCGGTGCACAACGTATGTTGTACGTTCTGACATGCAGAAGTCAAAGTTAACTTCTGGTTGCTCTGTTCTGATACTGACGGAGTATAAATTCACATGGTCATCTCCTGTACTTCAGTATTTATATTTATGAGGGCTCTAAACCCAAATTATTATAATGATTATTATTATTGGAGTCGTAGTAGTACTGCATCCAAGATTTCATCACGTGTGGTCACTCGTAATTTTTGCCTAAATCTGCATGACCTAGCTTGAGTAATGAACTCTTGTCACAGGATCCAGCTGAAGGAAAAATGGTGAGCATGCACATGACATAAGCCATGGAGCACTGCCACGAACATTCATAACATGCGGACATCATGGTTCAGGAATCTGGACACACTCTTACTGACTTTGTGTAGAAGCTCTGTGTGTTTCTCTTGTTTTCCGTGAATCCTCTGTGACTGAGAGCCAAACGATTATGAAACATAACCAGCTTCTCTGGAAAACAGCATTTTTGTCACACACAAGAAGGAGCAAATAAATTCAGTTACAACAAATGAAAGAAAACTTTTGTTATTGTAAGTCAGGAGACTGAGACTTGACTCATGCATCAACATTTTCCCAGTTCTTAAATGAGTCTACACGCAGGCATATTTTACAACAAGGAGACGTGAAACCGATGATGTAATCTGTAGATGGTTTATTGCAGCAGACTCAGCTGCTGGAGTTACTGTGGTTTGGTCCTGAACCTCTGACTTCATGTCAAAGTTTTCACAGTTGCAGTGAAGCTGTATCTTCTCTCCAGAGCACACCTCCACCTCACCTGCTCCCTCCTCTCACTACATATCACAGTGTCATCAACAAACATCACAGTTCACAGAGACTCCTGCTGACCTCATCTGTCAGGCAGTCCATCACTACTGCTTCATCAGTTTATGTGGAAATAAAGACACAAAACATCATAGAAGAAAAAGAAGTGATTTAAGCTGAACTCACAACTAACATCTTTTGTAAAAAAGGAGAAAACATTCATGTCAGAGTTTGGATTTGCATTCGAGTGGTTCAAAACAATAACAACAACACAAACTTAATGCACATTATTTAAAGCTTAAGTGTTGTGTAGAAACCTCATAAATACAACCAATGTCATTTTCACAAATGTAAAGTTTAGTGGAAATGTTCAGATGTCCACTTTTCTTTTTTTCTATTTGTAATATTCTCATTTCAAAGACATTCAAAGCCATTTGGAGACATGCAGAGGTCCTTAAAGCTGAACCTAATATAGTCAACACTGGTTATTTAACTGAGGTAATCACTCTTTCCCCCACAGTCCTATGATTTTTCCCTTTTTCTGTAAAGCAATGTAAATACATTTTTAATACTTTGAGTCAAGTTTTTAATATTCATATAGGAATAAACTACAAAAGAAACACAGTCACAAATATAGGCCATTGTTAAGGGTTCAATATTGAGGAAGGGTACAAGAGGTAAATCGAAGAATAACCACACTGATCCGGCCGGGTGAAGTCAAACAATGATTTAATGCACGCGTGGGAAGATCACTGCGTACGCAGACAGCAATTGATGATCTTCGACTTAATCAAAGCATAAACAGATATTTTATACCATCAGGGCTTAAATTTAATGACACTCCCTCAACGTCAGATCCATTTCATACATAGGTCAGATCAAAACCACAATAACTTTTAACACAGTTTAAAAAGAACATTGTCTTCGTCTTCCCAACAGGTACTTCCCTTCACTGCCGGATGCTCGCTTATCATCTTGACACATCAGCAGCAGTTGTGCTGTATATATACAGACACCATATTTACATACATATTTAGCATCAACATAATGTTCAAAAGGAGTCTGATTCTTCAAGTGATAAACATTTGGCTTGGATGTCCAGGAACTCTCGGCCAGAGCTTTTCAGCTGCCGGCTACACACACACACACACACACACAACAACACAACCTCAGGTCCCGGCACGTCTTATGCTGTGGAGGTGTGATGAGCTCATTGAGCTCCGCTGTGTCAGCCTCACCTGCAGCCGTGCACAAATCAAAGTGAAGTAAGAAAAACCGGAACAAACGCACACTAATCATGAAGCTACAGAGCCCCTTTACTCACATGGGTAAGGAATATTTTCATTGCATGTCCACATGTTGATGTGACAACAAGACATATACAGCAGGTTACCCCACAGTCAGACACCTGCCATCTACCAGCTAACTGTGTGAAGAGGAAAAATTGCTATAAATGTCTGTTTTTTTGTTGACACGCCTCCTCAGTTTATGGTAGCAGCAACTTAATCCAGTGCTAAGCACAGTGAGACTGATTACGTGGACATTCGTAGAAACCTTCTTGTCTGGGAGGAGGGATGGCAGACTCAGTCACTGCTGACAATAATTTTAACCTGTTACATTCTTTAGAAAAGATGATCCAGTGAAAGGGCCTTTGAAAAAGGATCTCTTCACATGTAAACAACAATTATTTAATACAGATTTGATAATTAAAGCCTCTCATTTTCCACCTCGTTTACCCTTTAATTTACGACTGATATGTTGAAATGTTTTGACACACAGTGAAATGATTTAATGCACAGCAGAAAGTGCATATTCAAATTCATCTCCACATTAAGATGAGTAATGCCTTGAGACATTATATCTGTGGCAAAAACAGACAAAAGGTCAGAGTCCTAGAAAACACAGCCAAGTGATCTCAAATAAAACATTCTACATGACTCGGTCTCTTTCCAGTCGTCCTGTGGATATCAAGTGCACATCAGGAGTAAAAGTTCTCGGCCAGCTTCCTCATTCTTTTATTGCAGTGTGCTGATGGGGCGGGCGGATGATGAGCTGCCACGTTTGCTGTGGCTGCACACATACAAAGTCCCAGTTCACCTTCAGGTTGCTGCTCTGTGCTGGCCCCTTTAAGCTCATCTTTGTCAGGGTTTGGATGGAAGACTTTATAATAAATAATTTTAAGTATTAGACCGAGGACGTAAACTGCAATAACACAGGCAGCTGTGATTAAAGCGTACATGGGCTCTATCACAAAATCAGGAGGATCTGTGCTCATCTTCCAGCACCACACAGCACAGAGGATGCAAATATCAGTCAGCATATACCCGTGATAGAGCACAGTCCTGTACCGCGTCTTCCCCTCAGCCACATTAAACCAGTCGAAATACCAAATGATGCCAACAGTGGCTCGATAAAGCCATTCTCCACAAGGACTTTCCATGAAGTCCGTCTTGGATCGCCAAGCAAAGAAGAATAAAACCAACCAAGAGCAGATGAAGTGGGCGAAGATGAAGCAGGGCAGCACGGAGGCGAAAAGAGCGAGAGCAGTGAGACGGGAAGAGATGAGAACCAGGTTCCAGATGAAGTAGATGACTGATGAGGTTATCTTCTGGTTTTCTTTGGCAGGCAGGAAGGAGAGCAGCGAGCGATGGTAGGTCGTCACAGTGCAGGCGATAGCCGAGGCCGAGCCGACGGCTTTCAGAACTGAGGGAGAACGAGAGGCAGCGTCAGAACAAGCAAAGAGAAATGTTGTGAAGTGTGCCACTCCACATAAAGACAAGCAAACTGGTCCCAGAATCAGCAGACTTTTAATGTATCATAACGTATAATGTATATTTAGAGAAATTTTAGGTTCAGGTTGTGCAAAAGTGCAAAAGTCTAGCATAGGCCTCAGCTTTCAACAGAGTCACATATGAAAATTTTAGGTCTGAAAAAACACATTTGAAAATGTTGGCTTCAAAATGCAGATAAAAATCAGACCTTTGATATGGTAGAACTGTTTGGATCAGGCCCCATCACTCACATAAAAATAACCTAAAAAGCACTTTGTTAAGTTTTCCCAACTGGATGATCAGGAAGAAGAACAAGGATCCCATGCATCCCAAGCATCACAGATATTAAACCGGTCCAGGTTTGTGATTGAAACACTGGTTTATGCCATTAGATTAGTGGTTATTTAAAAAAATCTGCTTTCAATTTGTAACATTTGAAGTGGGTGTAAAATTGATTTGAGCTCAAACATGTTTTTCAGCGCTGAATAATTCACATGGATATCGCCTGTATTTAAGAGTTATCGAAGATCAACAACATCACATTTAAAACCACTCCCATGTACTTCACCAGCCTGTAACTCACAAAGCATTCGTAGTATGAAGGTAAAGTTTTGCATGATTTCAACAAATATATCAGAGTTCTTATACAAGGAAATCAGCTGATTCTGTGAGGGTCATGTGGAAGGCAATGACCTGTCTTGGGTTCCTCTTCAAGCATTGTTCCTTTTAATGGTTAGGGATTTTCCTGCACAAGACATTTTTAGATATGCATGTGATCGGTAGCTGGAGTTACAAAGGACACAAATTACATTACTTTTTTTAAAAACTTTTTAAAACTGTGGCACAGAAGAACATGTGTCTGTATTTGTTTGGATTTGGCTAATCGTCCTAGGCCAAATAAATGTTTTTGGTCTCTCACTCTTATCAGTTGTTTGTGCGTGTGGCAGAAATTAATCAGGAATAATACTTTAAACAAAAACATGTAAGTACAATAAACATGGCTTTGTTTTTGAATCTTTTAACCGAGCGCCGGCAAATGTTTCAGCGCGTGGTGACCCTGTTGTGTAACTTTATGTGGTCTGCCACTTCCTGTCCAGGTTGCTGAGGTTCCTAAACACTGAAGTTGGAGTAATTTCACTTACAGATGATAAAGGAATATCTGGGAGGGGAGACATTTCACAAACTGAATGGTTACTGAACTATGGCTTCATATTACAGCACCACACTTGAATTGAGTGAGCTCTTTAGAACAAAGCATTCTTTTAAAAATGTTTTTGACAGCGTGGCTAGCTACCTTAATTATTTTGTACACGGTGGCACTGAGATCAAAGATCTGTGGCTGAATACTTTTGTATTGTGCATATTGTATTTGTACTGTGTACAAAAAGTGCATACTCTATGTCTAAGAAAGTACACTGCTAGCATAAAAATACTTTCGGCTTAGTTGAAGTGAATATGGGTGAGCTGATCTTTGATAATCTGAAGACTTTAAACTTACTTTAAAGTATCAATGAGCCTCCCCATTTAGTTTTTCATTAAGAATTTATTTTACAGTGTCACTATTTCTGCCCAAAACATACATGACTTTAACTCGAGTAATGAACTGTACCTGTAACAGGATCCAGATGGCCCTGCTGCAGAATGATGGTGAGCATGAGTGTGAGCTGCGGGGCGCTCTCTGAAAACGTCTCTACGATTCGCAACATACTCAGATCGTGGCTCAGAAACACAGCTACACCCTCAGGGTCAGGGAGCTTTGTGCGGAAGCTTTCTACAGCCTTTTCCAGGACTCCTGCGTGCCTGAGAGCCAAAATATAATAAATGAGTCACAACCAGGTAAAGCAAATCCAAATGTCAAACACGCCTAGTTGAATTTTCCTGAAAGCATTCTTGTTATGGAAGCAAGTGAGCAAATAAAATCAGTTTGCCCGACACACAGTGAAGGAAAGAAAACAAAATGTAGCTTATCTTGTGAAACAGAGGAAATTAAAGCATGACTCGGGAATTCGGGAAGTTATAAATGCTGATTTTCACATAATAGTTCAAAAATAAGATAAAATGAAACTGACAGAACCACAGCACTACAGATGATGAAATCTGTACTCTTGTGGTTTAATGCACGAACCTGATGGAGTTCTTGCACTACAGGCACTTTAAACACGCTTTATTAATTTAATACTACCTGAAGTAGATGCCCAGCTGGAAAACATGCAGCAGTTTGAGCAGCCTCTTGGTAGGCCAGCCCTCGACCTTTGTCTTCATCCTGAACTCGTCATAGCTATACCAAAGCCAGCTGTAAGCCTGAGTGAGCAGTGACGAGACCAGGAGCAGAAACAGCAGAACAGCAAGGCACACGTAGGCCTTTTCCTTATAGAAGGACACAGCGGTCCATATATCCAGCCCTATGTCAACCAGGTACAGCGGCAGGCCCACACAAGTGAAGAGGAAGTCCCAGCAGGAGTATTTAAAGTTAGCCTGAGTGCCTGACATGTTCACCCGTCTCTCTGCGTGCCTCTAACACAGCTGCATGTGATGCATGAGCTGAAAGACAACTTATATAGACAGATAACGAAAGTAAACTCAAGATTTGAGAGTTTCAAAACCCCTCCTACCAACCAGCCCGTGTCCTGAAACTTATCTTAAAGGCACATTGTGTTAATTCACACACATACACACCTCCTGCTGGCGAATATCCCGCTAACAGTAAACATCGTCTTTGGATGACTGTCAGAAAGACTGAAACTGAAATTCCTTTCTGGATATTTTAAGCATCATCCAGAAATCCTGCCCTTTAGCCTTCTCCTTACCTGGCACAGGTTGACAGCTGTGAGGTGGGAGCCCTGCATTAATGCACCCACTGGTTTACCTAAAGGGGAAGCCCAGATCTTTTTACTGTAAGCCAATGATTTACAGTAAAAAGATGTGCGGATGCTCGTAATCTGGGTTTGCAGAAAGACACAAAAACAAAAAGAAGTGACTTAACTTAGGTACTACTTTAATAATTGCACGGGACAGATGAGGTAAATGTTTAACAGGAAGTAATCCCCTTAACCTTTCATACCAGCTGACAGCATGCCAAAAAGTGGCTCCAAACACTATCAACTCTTTTACAGAACAGAGTTTCAACATATTGTAAATGATGTAAATGATGATGTGGAGGCAGGTTTACTGAAAAAGCTGGGAGATGGATGTGCTTTCAGCTCTGCATGTATACTAAAGTAAAAGTATTTTGGCACATGACATATTTGAACAAGCTAAACAGATAGTGGATGGATGAGCGACAATAACACTAGATTTGGCAGCTAAATGCAGAGAAATATCTAAAACATTCGTGTCTGTGACAAATCAGCAGGTTAGCTGAACTTGCTTTACAACACAAAAGAAAAAAGGAGAAACCAAGCTAGTGGATTTAAAACACTTGACCAGCTTTTGAAAAGAAACTATGAACGAACGAACTTACAGTGAAATTTACATTCAAAAAGGTTCCAGCAGCAACTCTAACAAGATAAAATAAAACACACACACGACAACAAAGGTAATTTAAAACCTCAGAAACAAGTTTTGCAGTGTTTCAAAAACAAATTCCAATTTAGAGGGAAAATCCAGATCTCCCACACTTTTAGTAAAAAAGAAAACCCACTAGAAACAATGTACAAATGTAAGATAGCTGTTTTTATTTTACTCTTTAACCAAGTCTCTTTATTAAACCATTTATAGCTTAGTTTTTATAATTACATACTGAATAAATACAATTCTATTCTAAATCTATTTCTAGAAATCCTAAAGTGAACTGAACTATAACACCTATATAGAAAAACGGTCTTTCTGCTCACACTTAACAGTAATATTTAGGCTACTAACAGGCTGGAGTAATAAAACACAATTAAAAAGCACACAAACAGATTTGGTTTAGCTTATCAAACTATTCCTGCTTCAAACAGAATGAAAAATTAAAGCTGTATGCAATTTTTTTTCTAACGTAATTTATACATTAGCCACAACACTAAAACCTTTAGCAGATTTTGTATTTGCTGAGAACACCCATAAACCTACCAACCACAAAACGCTCTCACAGCTCCTGTGTTGGTAACCCAGCAGGTCTGAGAGGCTTTGACAGCATGAGAGGATGTACACATAATTAGGCAAGTGGTGTTAATGTTGTGGCTGACTAGTGTTTGTATAGTTACAGTACAGTATTTGTGGTTGTAAGAAGCCACTGTGGGAGCATCTTTGTGTAAACACTGGACTGAGCTGAGTGCTCATCAGGTATTTCATTTGACACTTCAGTTAAAAATGTATCCAGAAATCCCCTTTATTACAGTATAAACACTGTCTGTATATTTATGCTTGAATGTAAAAGTACACTTAGTGTAAATACAAGTTTATTATTGCAAGTTTCTTGTTTCATGTACGATTTTAGAATCTGTACTTTGAAGCCACAGAAGGGAATGGTTCACTTCAGACATGTTTGCACTAGTGGGAATATTCGCATTTGCAGAGGTGATATTGTCCTATGTGCACATTGGACTATGAAGCTACAAGTTGGAGACCAGCTAATGTCTGATCTTAATTTGTCAATCATTTATGTTCTTAAGTGCACTTTGGCTGGGAAAACTTCAGAGTTTTAGTGCACATTGGAAAACTATTTTAGTGCACCAAGCCTGCAGAAAAAAACTGCAGCACAAATCTGAGAAACAGAAACAGATGCTTCATTCAGTAAAAAGCCAGACATCACAGACGAGGGGGCTCGGCACCATTTGTGCCGTGAGGGTTTCGGAGGACTCTTTGATCTGTGTAAAAATTAGTGGCGTGGCAGGCCATGCGTTTGTTGACAAGTGTAGAGGACGGGGTGCTGTCCTGGATGGAAAAGTCTCTAAAGGACACTTCTGCATCAGGCAGATCACTGGGCAGTCCAGGCTCCCTCCCCAGGGGTCTCCACAGTTTAGGGTGGAAACAGCAGTAGTACAGAGTTTTAAAAAGCAGCCCCAGGAGGTAAGTGAGAGGTAGAGAGATGAGAAGTGGGAGGACAAACGCATCAGTCTGGACCAGGTCTCTGTAGCACCACCAGGTCACCAGCAGGATCACCCCATCTATGGTCATGAAGGAATGGTAGATTAGGCTCCTGCCACGGGTCTGACCCTCAGCCACATTAAACCAGCTGAAGTACCAGATGAGCCCCACGGTGGACCGGTACAGCCACTCCCCACCCACGCTGTCCATGAAGTTTGTCCTCTGTTGCCACGCCCACAGCACAAAGACGAACCACAGCATCAGAAAATGGGCGGCGATGTATCCAGGAAGGACAGAGGAGAACAGGGCGAGCGCCACCACCCGTGGAGCGATTAGCAGCAGATTCCACAGGAAATAGATTAAGGAGGACCCCCATCCCTGCTTGGCTTTGTCTATGAGGAAGGCACGCAGGCAGCGGTGGTAATCCACTACCATCCAGGCTATGGAGGTGGTTGAAGCAGCAATACTTACAACTGAAAAACAGAAGTCAAACCAAGAGGAAGTGAACAAGTGCACAACTGTGATGTTTGCTTGCTGTTCACAGAGAGAGAACTCACACTGAACTGTCCTGGCCTTGTTGGTGCGAAGTATGACGTGGATCATCAGGGTGAGCTGAGGTGCGCTCTCACAGAAGGTCTCGATAAGACGGAGCATGCTCAGGTCATGTGTCAGGTAAACGGCATACTCTGACCCTTCCTCTTTCCTCCACCAGACTCTAAAGCCCTGACGTATGGCGGAGATGTGTCTGAGTGCGGATGGGAGAGCAGCGTGAGAAAATGACACAGCAATGAACAAACCAAACTCATGGAAATAATCGGGTGTGATTCATTAGGAGAGGTCAAAAACAGTGTGACTGAGCTTTTCATACCTCATTAATTCATTTTTATGCAGTCAGTTGTGCTCAGACTTACTGGATTTACAACTTACCACACCTGACACTGACATTTGTACATGGCTTGAGGTGTTTTAAAGAAAAATATATGGTTTCATTTTTGATTAGAAAATAAAGAAAGTGAAAAAGCTATGCTAATGAAACTTTCACAACAAACAGGCAGAGGCCTTAGCTGCTGTTGAAACACTTATTGAGAAACAGATTCAGTGATGAATTCGGAGTGATTACATGAAATGACCTTACTAACACTTAACAGATGTGTTTTACATTTACTTAGTTCCTAAAGCTAAAACCCGGGATGTTTTACTGTTTTAAATTATTAGCACCCTGAGTTTATTTATCATTGCCAAACTTTAAAATGTTCAAAACAGGTACTACTATACCATAACACCTTTATTCATAAAGCACTTTAAAATAAACCGGGGTTCACAAAGTGCTGTACATATAAAATAGCATAAACAGAAAATAAAATCAAACATTAAAAAAATAGAGAATTAGAGAAAACAGAAAAATAGAGCCAACCTTTCAAAAGGTGCCAGAGGCTTCAGCAAATAAATATGTTTTAATACGAGTCTTAAACTCAAAAGGAGAAGACGCGCATCCGAACAATCAAGCAGCTGCATTACCCCGATGTTTATCAAATTAAAATTTTATTTCAGTTTTAAATTTATGGACTGTGCACTGTTGCTGTTCAAACATGAAAAACCTAGTGTTAAAGCTAAAATAAAACTGCTTTAACCTTGCCACACTTCCATAAAATCCTGCCATTTAGTCTTCTCCTTACGGTGACAGCTGAGAGTTGGGAACTCTGCGTTAAAGCACCTGCGGGTTTACCTAAAGAGGAAGCCCAGTTGTAGAACATGCAGCAGGCAAGACAACTTCACTCTGTCCCCGAAGAGCACGCTTTTCGCCCCAGTGTGTTCGCTGAAGCCCGGCAGCTCTCGGTCGTACTTGAACCAGAACCAGCTGAACATCTGGACCACGACGGACGACAGGACCATGAGGCCAACCAGGACTCCGAACCAGAAGAAGTCTCCTCGGCAGTAAAACTCAGTGGCCACCCAAACATCGGAGCCCCAGTCTACGAGAAAAGTGCACACTCCGATCACGGAGAAGACGAAGTCGGTCCAGGAGTACTTTGAAAAAGTTCCGCGCTCCATGGCTGAGCCTCCCTCTCTCAGCAGCTAGCTGTCCACTCGAGCTACCTGTTTCTGAGAAGCTAACCTTCAGCTAACGTCGTGTACCGTTATTTTCCTCCCAAAGTGGCTCCACAGTCTTCTTCACCACAATGAAGAGAAGTTGCAGAGGGTTTGACATTTTGAGCTCCAGTAAATTAATGTTACGCCCCAAGACAAATAAATTACGTTTAAAAACTAAAAAATACTTCCAAAGAGAAGAACGGGTGTGTTTGTGTGATTGTTGGCCACGCCCACCGCGGCTCATGCAGGTTTTAAACGCATCACAACAGTCACCGCTTTCCGACATTCACCATTTTTATTTCAGGCATGAGGCTAGCAGTTTCGACGAATTTCCAGCAACGGCCTCCTAATTGCAGTACTCTTAGGCCACAAAAATACTTGTTTCTTATACACTCTCACAAAGTTTCTGTAGTTGTTTAACTACGCTTTTAATGTCTATTTGTTGTTTGTAGTCCGGTACCATCAAGGAGTGCGTCTTGTCGCAAATCCTTAACTGGCCGATCTCCCACTGTTGTACCTTTGCGTGAATTGCACCCGATAGTTTCAGTGTTTTAAACAAAGCTTGTCATAGCTGTGTATGCTTGTAGGTTTATTTGCGTACTTAGAAATCCGATTACATACACAGTGATCTGAATAGTCACACACAGATTTTAATATGCACACAAAAACTGAGATAGACATTCGCACAAATAGTTCTGGTTCAATAATAACCCCACAATGTCTGTGATAACTAGGAATGGAAACTCCTATCCAACGGTGGCTCTGGTCTAACTGTAAAAAGTTATTTTCATTCATTCTTAAAATAGCCTAATCGCACGATATATTTTCTAAAAACTAAAGTTAAAAAAACTAAGACAACCCCCCTTTTAGTCGTGGCCTATCATCTCAAAGGAGGGCCTTATGTATGGCGGCAGTCTCACGCCTGCGCTGTAGCCGCTTGGTTGTTGTCGGGTTTGTCGTTTCGGCAGCACGCTCGGAAGAGGCAGCAGCATGTCGCGGGTGTATATCGGAAGGTTGAGCTACAGAGCCAGAGAGAAGGACGTAGAGAGGTTCTTTAAAGGCTACGGGAAGATACTCGAAGTCGACTTGAAAAACGGGTAACGATGCTGTGAATTAATCGTGTTTAACATGGAAATTGGTGCTTGAAGGGCCGCGTACGGCCTTGTTGAATCCAAAGCGGGTCAGACTTGCTAATGCTAATATAGCTACTCTACACCAAATTTCGCTTTTCCCGTTATTACGCGTGTTTTTTTTTCCCCTAAAGTACGCCTTCGTTTTACACGAGTGCTTGTTTTATCGATGTAAAGGATGTAAAGGTCAAGCTAAATTTTCCCATCTTTATTGTTGGTTATTGTTTGCGTTAGCGCCAAATCGCTAGCGAGCTAATGTTGGACGTGGCAAAGTCAAAGGCGGCTGTGTGCATTACAAGCAAACGGTCTGCTGCAGCTGTAACTTCACCCACCGTTATATTTTTAACGCAATATGAAACTGGAAGGGGAATAGTTTCAACCGTATGCATAGCCTTCCTTTACGTTAAATATCTCTTTGCAGTCGTACTGGCGCTAATCTGAACAAATTAACGTGTAGGGCCGCTAAAATCTAAGGCTCCAACCGGATGGTTTTATTGTCTCTATAATACGATTGAATAGTCTGTAAAGTTCGATTACTTGGTCTGTATGTGTCACAAAGCTGTGGAAAAATACCCACTGATGGCTGAGATATAAAATTTACAAAAATGCACAACAAATAAATTTGTATTTGTTCACATTTGAGGAAGTAAAATGGTGTATTGAGAAATGTATGCGTTACAACAGCCAACAATATTAAATGAGAGGTATAATAAAAAATTGGTTCAAGGAAGTCGAATAGCTTAATAAAATGTAGTAATTCAATAATAATATATAAAAACATAAAAAAAACATATAAAAAGGGTGATAACATGAAAATGTTTAGAAAAACACAATAGGAAAAAGGTTAAAATTTATATTACTAAAATAAAATAAATCATCCAAGTTAAAAAACAACAACACACACACAACTTGTCAGTAAAAAAAACTAAACAGGAGCAAAACTTAAGTAAAAATTTGCATAAAGTATTATGTCATAAAACACAGATAACAGTAAAACATGTAAAATGTTGGATTTAAAAGACAATAATATTTTTTTTCCTGCTCAGTTACCTGCTGCCATCAGTAAACTTGTTACATTGCTGCAACTCTGCTGTAAAGTCCTTTCTTCTTTTTATTTAAACATGTTTTATTTCCATCTGTAGGTATGGGTTCGTTGAATTCGATGACCCCCGTGATGCTGATGATGCAGTATATGACCTAAACGGCAAAGAGCTGTGTGGAGAGAGGGTCATTGTGGAGCACACCAGGGGACCACGTCGTGATGGAGGCTATGGTGGTGGTGGTGGTGGAGGAGGAGGTGGTGGAGGAGGTGGAGGAGGAGGAGGAGGGCGGAGTAAGTGTCCAGCGGTGTATTACCCGTATTTCACGTGAATAATAATTTATAAGAAATCTCATTTATTTCAGGGAATTCTTAAATTTCATGGGGGGCAGAACTGGTCCTTGGTGGCTAAAGTGCATTCAGTTTATATCATAACTTCATGGTGGAAACTGAGAGAGGTGGTTTTTCTGTAGCTGGTTCTTAGAATTGGGTGGAGTGAGGTGAAGCTGGTTTGTTCTCTATTAATTCAATTTTCGTTTCTGGGTCACACCTTCACAGTAGTTTCATCACAGTTCACCTTTGTTGCAATCTCAATGAGCATTCCTGGTTTCTAGTGGTGTTTTTGAATTGGGGAAATCTTACTCATGTACTACTTAACAGTTGCTTCTGCGATGCAGTCCCTGACAGATGGCGGCATCTTTCTTTCTGTGATGGAAAGCTGGAAACAGGCAAGGTGGAACCTAAGAAAGAAAATGGCGCTGCTCTGCTGTCTAAAGTGAACATTTAACAGTTTAACCACAATTTGGCATGTTATGACGGTCTGATTAAGCTTTTCAAATCAGGATTTGACCAATATCTGGTCCTTGTGTCTGGTAGGTGTATCCCCGATACCTCTAGATCGTTCTTTGAGAACCAAAGGGGAATTATTCCTGCTAAGCCGCTGACCTCATTTTCTTTGTTTTGATCGTTGAGACACTCCCACCCGTCCACATTTCACTATTGTTCTGGCTTGAGTGAGCCTTCTAGGTTTCTAGTGGTCTCTTAGCCTGTGAGTACATCTGAGTTTCTGGATAGAGCAGTAATTTGGTTTTGAATTGCTTTGCTATACATCACTTCACAGCTTCTACTCAGAAAAGAACAGCAGGCGTGGGAGGAGGTGTCATAACGTGATTAAATCTGTGTGCACCAGAGCCACCAATGACTTCTTCAAATATCTTGGGTTTCCATGTGATGGATTTGAAACTAACAATACATGTGAATGTGTGATGATGCGGGAATTGGCTTACTAATTAAAACAGTATAAATGTATTGATTGAGCATTGTAGAGTAACTATTTGACTGTCAAATATCTTGTAATCTATTGATGTCTTATTCCGTTTTTTATTTCATTTAAAGTGATTGTCAATTTAAAGGTAAAGATTTAACAAAGAACCTCAATGTTTTAATTGAAAGAGTCCTTTGCTGACTGCCTGCCCCTATTGCTGGCCATGGTGTCCCCCCTTTCCAAGAGTGTGGTTTGACCATTCTGGGCCCCTGGGCAGACCAAAAAAGGGAGCCATTGTGAATGAAGACCGCTTTTCCCATTAGGCCCAGGCCGGGTGGTGAGGATGCCATGGGGTTAGGAACAGATGTGGGTTCAGCTCTTATAGGTGCCTGAAAAAAAACAACATGTTTTGTATCAGTGAAATGTTTTTAGATAGGATAGATTAGACACTTGATTTAGTTCAACGTAAGTACTTCCTCCTTCAGTTATTAATTTGATTTTTATTGCTTTTTTCTTTTCTTTTTTCTTATTAAAATAGGCCTGTTGAGCATCAACCAAAATTTAATATCCATAGGGTTTTTTTTTCTTGTTGGCTTAAAAATTTAAAGAAAGACTAATAGAAAGAAATAATTAGGGTCTTTTTAGGAATTAATAGCTTTTTCTCTTTTTTTCAGCCTTTTTGCTTTTTCCCTATTTTGTTTCCTTTCCCAAGAGATTATTGATATATTTTAATAGTGTGTAGCTGGAAGTTTAGTATGACTGCACCATCTCGGTTGCTTTCCAGTCCTCATTGTTCCTTCTGTTTCCTTGTTACCCTGAAAGGTGGATATGGACGCTGGGGAGGAAGAGACAGATATGGTCCACCTATACGGACAGATTATCGGCTTATTGTTGAGAATCTTTCCAGCCGCTGTAGCTGGCAAGACTTAAAGGTATGTTTTTGCTTAATTCACCCTCCTCTCTCATATTAAATACTTATTGTGAAGGAAGTAAGGCTTACAGTCCTGATTTAAAAAAATTTTTTTTGAAGTGAACCTTTATTTCAGCGTTTTAACATTTCCCACAGTGAGATTTTCCCCGTCTTTTTCTTTTTTTTTTTTTTTTTTTTTTCCCCTTATTTTACCCAACTTTAAGAACGTTGCATTAGATTTTAATTTTTGTTTTTATTGTGGCCACATGATTATATAAACATTCATAAAGCACAACACACCCATTCTGATCAGGTTGTCCATAAGGGAAGATGTAATATGAATCCATGATTCAGAAGCTCTCATGGATTTTATGTAAAATATTTACATGCAGTTTGGTCAGAGCCTCCAGTGGACACATTCTCATGATTTCATCTGTTTCCTCTCCTTGGTAGGACTACATGAGGCAGGCGGGTGAAGTGACTTACGCTGACACCCACAAGGGCCGGAAGAATGAGGGGGTGATCGAGTTCAGGCTCTACTCTGATATGAAGAGGGCCCTGGAGAAGCTCGACGGCACAGAGGTGAACGGCAGAAAGATCCGGCTCATTGAGGACCGTCCTGGTGCCAGGCGCCGCCGCTCGTATTCTCGTAGCCGCAGCCGTTCCAGGTAAAAAAGGCACTGTTGTCTGGTATTATATTAGGAATTGCATGCTGCTGCAGTCGGATCCAAGATCGATAAATGGTATAATATTTTGTCAGGTCTCGCTCCAGGAGCCGCAGGTCTCGTAAGAGCCGCAGCCGCAGTGAGAGCAGCAGTCGCAGCCGCTCCCGCTCCAGGTGAGAAAAACTTTATTTTGCTGTTTTGTCCAGAAACTGATAGATGTTCGATCGATTTGTCCTCTCACTAGCTGCCTTGAGACAGCTTGAGACTTTGTATCCAGTTCAGTTGTTTTTATAAGTATGTTACAGGAAACGTGTTACGCTCATTTATAGCTTTCATATTCGTAGACTCTACTAGAGTTACTTTGCATGATTCAAATCAAAGTTTTCTTATCTTTCTTTCTTATCCTCTTTGTTGTGACTTATTACTTCATCCTGTCTGTAAGAAGCCGTTATAGCTCCAGCCAGAGCCGTGAGACTGAGATTGCCATATTAGGATAGATCTCTCGTTCTCACTGTAGAGGAAAGCTAGCTGAAAATAAGGGGTTGCGTTTACTTCTATCCTGACTTCATTAATACAGACTTTGTTTAAATATGACCACCCGTTACTGAAATCGTGGGTGTATATATAAAAATAAGGAAATGCATAATGGGTTTAATAATACATGTACAAAAATGTAAATAAATCTTCAGGTCAAACCTTCAGTCTTTGTCATAAGACGATGACATCGCGCATTGGTTTGTAAAGTCGTGCTTAACTGCAAACGGAGCGTTTTCAGGACTGCAACTGCAATTAGGACTGCATGCTGCCTGGCTAATCCTCTGTCATTAACAATAACAAAGGATGAGCAGATCCTGAATAATCCTCCTTTGTGATTTCTGATTCTTAGTTACTAAATATGACTGAGCGCATAAATTGATCATAAGTGTTTACTGAGGTTAGCGCTGAGGGCTGTCTTACTGTAGACTTCTATAGGGCAAGAAGTCTTTTATTTATTTATTTTTGTTTGGTGGCCTTTAAAAAGCATGACGACTACGTACTTTCTCTTTACTGTCTTCAGACAGGATGTAGAAATTTCTGTTTAAATTATGTCTCAGATTCTTTTAAAGCAGCTCACAATCATTCCATTTTTGTGTTGCAGAACATCGAAACGGAGAAAACAGACCTTAGAAAAACCCTTAAAATTCTAGTAATTTTACCCAGCTGTTCAGTGCTTTATGTTAATGAGAATTTTGGTGGATGGGTTGGTGCAATAAGACTTGGTTTGTCTTTTGTCCACAGAGCTGCTTCTCGCTCCCGCAGCCGATCTCGTAGCAAGAAGAATAAGGGAAAGGGCAAGAAGGAGGAGGAGGAGCGCAGCAACGGCGCTCAGAAGAACAAGGATCGCAGCCGGAGCCGCAGCCCCAAGAGTAAAAAGAGCAAGAAAGAAGGGAAAAAGGGCAAGAAGGGGGAGTCCAGGTCCAGGTCTCGCTCTCGTTCTCGCTCCAGGTCTCGCTCTAGATCTCGTTCTGCATCTGGAGCTAAAGATCAGTCAAGGAAATCTGTCTCAAAGGGCCGGGAGGAGCCCAAGAGCGATGACGAGGGCGGCGAGCCTGAGCGAGGCTCACGCTCTCGTTCTCGTTCCCATTCTCAGTCTCCTGAGGAGTCCAAATCCAGAGCCAGGTCTAAATCAAAGTCCAAATCCCGTTCCCCCTCACCTGCCAAAGCCCGCTCCCGTTCCCGCTCCGCCTCCAGATCGGAGTCCCGCTCTAAATCCCGCTCCCAGTCTCGTTCTCGTTCCCGTTCCCGCTCTTAGTTCAGATTTTGGACTGTTTGTCACAAGCCCTCCTCCCAGTGTCTCCCTCCTGCCCTCCATTTACATTCCCCGTGCCCGACAACACTATCCTCACCTCCTGTTTTTTGATAAGTAGCTGTAGAATACCAGGCGCTCATGCTCGATGTCTCTTATGCACATGCTACTCCATTTCATTTGCCCTTTACCAACATACGTTTTCATTAGTGGTGTTTGTAACAATAACAACAGGGTGCAATGTCAGTTTTATAAGTTCAAGCGAAGGTATGGTATTTGTCTTAGCCTTTTTTAATCAAATGTAGAAGCATACTGTTTTTGTCGATATGCTGGTTGGGAACACCTTCCCCACTTTTGTGAAATCCTTGTAATCTTTGTTTCACATTAAAAAAAAAAAAAAAGCTTGTTCTGGACTTGTTAGTCATGTTTATGTTGGTAATAAATTCGGTGTGTGAGGGAAGCAGGTTGGCTCTTTTATTTTTTATTTTTTTTGCATGATTGTGTAAATATCACTGGGGTGAGTTTGTTTCTTTGTTTGCTCAGAAAACAGTTGGAACAGTTTTTAGAAAATGTTTTTGGGTTTTTTTGTTTTGTTATCCTATGTTAACATAGGATTAATTAAAAAAAAACAACAACAACTCATAAAGCAGTTTTATCTGTTTAAAAAAGCCAAAGATGTTTTTTGTAAAGTAAAAGGCAGGTTTGACTGCTGGCTAGCTTCAGTTTCATAACTTGGTAAATTCCCCTCAAACTCGGCTGATTACACATTTTTGTCTAATAAACAATTAGTGGGTACATTTTTATTCACGCCAAGCTTAATATTACATTTAAATTTATAAAACTGATTCAAGCCACCTGTTTTCCATGTGACAGAAATTTAAGTAGGATAAATCAAAAAACCCTGTTACCGTGGTTCCTTGGATGACATGATTCACGATACACTTAATATTTAATCGTTTGTCTAAGACTTACTTTGAAGGTAGAACTGTAATTTGTCAGTAAGATCGCTGGAACAACAATTTAGTCCTCGGGCTCTGATTTTATCCATAATGTGAGAAGAAGAAAACATGAAAGTCCCAATTTTTACTTTGTGTGTTTCACATCTTACAAAGCCATCCACTCCGTCTACCCTTTGGCTGACATCCCTGAGTTAAACTATAGCTGCTGGCAGAATTGGTCAAGTCAGTTTTCCTTAGGTTTCCAATGTGTGAGCCATGTGAGCCATAACAGGAGCTGGCTAAATAAATACTCTTCGCACACAGGAAAGAGTGTTTGAGAATACACTAAGAATTATCAGAGTTCATAGAAGGAAAAACTGAGGTGACTCAATCATGAGAATATTTTCCATTTTATGGCATAAAGTTTGGATATGTTCAGTGACAGATTCTCAACGTTGCAGTGTGAGGACTAGAAGGGTTTGGTTTACAAGACCTGTGCTGCCAAATGGTATGGGGACTGTAATTAATTTTAGATCAGTTTAATAGTTATTTGCACTACTGAGCACTCAAAACAAAAGTTATAGATTCCCATGATCAAGTTGCTTGTGCATGTGTGGCAGAAGGCTGTGTGCGTGAACCAGAGCAAGGTCAAAAAACAAAAGCCCTCACAGATGTTGCCTCAGATGCAGAAAACGAGATAACAGGTTAGAGGGAGGGAGGCAGGTGTATCGGTCCATCCCAATGTGAAGCTGCAGCTGATGGAGGAGAGGAAGAGCAGAACTTGGCTACGTAAACAACGGCCGCTTCTCAATAGTTTTGACCAATCAGATAAACGCACATTCTCTTTATAAATCTCTCTCCCAGGAGTTGGCTACAGCAGACTGCTGCTGACTGGTTTTCTAACCAGAGGGAGATCCATGTATTATTCTTTGAACTGCTTGAATCATTAAATCTAACTTGAATTGGACCAGAGCTGTTTATCCTGGAAAGAAAGATCACACAACAGCAGCAATAAACCTTTCTTATCAAGTTCTGGTGTGGAGAAAATATTTTTCTATAAAGATTAAACTTTATTAAATAACTTAAGTTTCACCACAATTCAGTCCATATTAGTCATTTACATTTTTTAATACTTTAGTTTGACCTAAATCACAGAAAGCTTTATTAAAGGCAGGACGTGCGCTGGATTATTGATCCAGCATGAACCAGATGATAAGCATTACAAATATTTAACTTTATAGGCTCTTTATTCCATTTTTAAATGTTATTACAACCATGGCAATTTATATTTTTGTCATGAAATGCATTAAACAAGTGTCTAAGTGCTTTTTGTAATCCCATCTTAAGCAAATTGTGGTTTTAACACAGAAGACTCACATCAACATCTGCTGTCATGTGATTAAGGCACCCAGTGTGAATGCATTCATTATTTCCTTGGTCTTATGTTTTCCTTTGAAGGGGAATTTTTAATTTTTTATGATGTTCTATGAAAGGTTTGCAGCACAAACAGGCAGACTTGGCCGAGGATACTAAATGTCCCATTAAACCCCAAATTAGTTGATTCTGCTTTGGAGAAATTACAAAAACCCCAAAGCATGTTCAACAGTTTACTGTTCATTTGAGGCCACAGAAAACAAACAAACAAACAAACAAACAAACAAACAAACAAACAAACAAACAAACAAACAAAGAGTCCCTTTCTTTGCTCTGAGAGCTGTGAATGCTACAATCCATGCAACCTGTGGTGAAAGCTACGTCTTTATGTAAATACAGTCCTATGATGTGCATTTTGTATAAAATACTTTTAATTACATATGAACAGTCATTGAATTACAAACTACATGGGCAGAACTTCCTCTTTTCTGTCACCCAGTACTTCAGTCCTCATCCTTTCACACAGCAGAGCACAGCTCCTCTATCTCCCTGCATCAGGCTGACAGCATGCAGGCTGGTAAACAAAGCAGGCAGATACAAGTCGTGCTAGCCAACTTCAGTCATCGTCCTCTTCCTCGGAGGAAGAGCGCATCACGCCTCTGCTGTCGTCTCTGTAACACCGGGCCAGCAGGCGCAGCTGCTCCAGGGCCTCCTGGTAGTCTAACACTTCAGGCCCTTGAGAAAGGAAGCTGGGGGCAACACGGCGGATGTCGAAAGCACTCACACCGCGATGCAGCTCGGATAGCCAGGGGTCGAGCGCAGGACCCGACTGGAGGGAAGTCATGACGGGTACGGAGGAGACGACACGGGGCGTACCTGCAGAGAAAGATCATTCATGAAAACATGTAATAGAACGGCTCTGCGTTACACACAGACAAAAACAGAAAAACACTCACTGCCAGGCGGGGGCGGCTGGCCCTCCAGGAAGCCCTGAGCACCGAGGGATTGACTGAATATCTGCGGGAAAGGTGGGGCCAGCTCACTGGGAGTAGAAACCAGCTGCAGAGCCCTGAGACAGGGATGACAAGATGATGGAGAGAGCAAGGGTGAGAGATGAGAATTTGTTAGGAAAAAAAAAAAAAAGAAATAGCAAGTGTCACATGTCAGTGCAGAGACTCACAGAGGAGCTGAAGGATAGAAGGATCTGATGTAGGAAGCCAGGACGTCCTCTCCGCTGTGGAGACTGTGCAGAGGAGTGGGCGGTTTAGTTCCTGCAGCCAGCGAGCTGGTGAAAAGAGAATTAAAGGGGGGGAGGGGGGGGGGAAAGCATGTTGCTACAAGTTGTTTATTCATAAATGTTGACAAAACTGTCATTCACAACCTTAGCTGAAGTTTAACCTAAAGTCATTAGCATAAAGACACCAGAGCAACCTCCCCGAAGAGGGTCCAGTAACCATCACAGTGGCAGACATCCAAGAACGGGTTTCCAGTATGAAGAGCTGGACAACACCTGTTATCAGGTACCCTGCTGAGGCGTCTGTATCCAGTAAGGGTCCTAGGCTAGACCCCTTATGCTAAATAAGCCTCCAGTATGAAGAGTTGGACATGAGGGAGAGAGATAAATATGAATGCTACGGCAAGGGGGACCCAGGACAACGTTCAGGGGGGAGATATCCACCACAGTGGAGAAAGGCACTAATCAATGCAGCACAGGAACAAGCTCTGAGGCTGGGGTCTATCACACACCAGCTATCATAGATGAAGAAGGTCAGTGGTAATTTCGTAGGGGCAGAAGCAAACTTAAACTAAAGAGTCAGAGTAGAATATAACTGACTCAATAACTTCATTCTGACCTGATGAGTTTCTGGCCTTCGAAGCCTTTGAGCGTCGCCCACTGGCCGTAGCATCGGCCGTCTCCTGCTTCAGCGCACCCAGACAGAGGCCTCCACGGCAGTACGTCGGTGTATGTGCTCAGGGCGTCAGGGAGAGAGGAGCCGTGCATCATGGGAAAGGGGACGGCACCATAAGCAGCCACGACCTGTGATTTAAACATTGGTTACCATAATCTCAGGCATCTCCACAGATAAATAACCTAGCTGCAACATCCAGCTAGCTTGTGAGACTTCATGTCCTTTATATACCTATAGAGCTTCGAGCTAGTTCCTTTCATGACTTGATTAAAAAAATAAAAATAATATTTGCTGAAGGGGGAGAAAAAAAAAACAAATAAACAAACAATTGTTAAATACCTTCCTCCCTGATACAGCCAGGTCATCTGCCAACTGCCACATGGGGACGCTGTTGTTCCTCAGCCTGTAAGGTGCAGTAAGGGTGTCCAATGCCAAAGCCAGGACAGAACTGGAGTGGTACCACAGTGAGGGCTGGCACAGAAGACAGACAGATACATGTTTAAATATAATCCTGCATACCTGCACATGTAAACTGTGTTTCTATGAGTTGAATTATCTCTTTAATCAGAGCTGTGCCAAAGTTTAAAGTTTGAGTGCTTACATTTGGATAGAACATAAAATAAGTCGGTACAAGGTCTTAAAATAATTGCTTGTTGACCAAAGGACACAATAATAGTACTGCAGCCAGTCTCACATCATAACTGAGGTGGGTGAACATAGTGGGAGAGGACGGTCGTCTTCCCAGACCACCTCGCAAGGTCAACGGGCAGAACAAAGAACTGTGACTGGCCATGTGTACCATCCCTAAAGTGCAGTTCAGCAGGCGGTAGAGATCCTTCACTGGCGTCTGTTCAAACAGAGACAACACATATAAATAAAGAAGCCGCGTTACAAAACATTTGCTTTTAAAGAAAGAGACACTCACTGAATCTGGGTGACTGACGGGTAACAACCCCCAGGTTAGGATGCCCCTTCCTCCGTAAGAGTCGTGAAGCAGCTCAGTGACCTTCGACCCCAGACCTGCAAAGCCATCAGCCAAGTCGCACAGCACCTGGAAGCCCTGAAAGGAAAAAAAGGATTGAGGAAGCACAAAGAGATATGCAAGAAGATGGCAGATACGAAATGGTGTACAAGTAAACTTTGATTAGCATCTTTTTAAAGGTCTTACAGTACAAAAAAATATTTCTAATTATAGGGGAGAGTGAAATGGAAGAGGTACCTGAAGGTAATCGCACTCCTCCACAAAGAAGTGCAGCCTGTCCTCCAGCTCCTCGAGCACCGACCCCTGGAGGAGAGACTCGCCCTGGCCGAAAGCCTCCAGACGGTGAGCCTCTCTGAACGCCCATAAAAGCAAATATAAAGCACTCAGTTTAAATACCTCATAACTGTAAGTCAGCAAGTCTCAAGAAGCCTTTTTAAGTGTGGTGGAGAAGCAGTTGTGGGTATGTTTTAGATTTAATTTAATGCTTTATTTCATTCTGTCAACCAATTTAAGAATAGAATTAATTTAGAAAACTAACTGAATGTTCTTTAATTTTATTCTAAAGTATTCAGGTTTCGTCTAATTACTTTAATAAAACAAAAAATGACAGCTTGGATACGTGAAGTTGTATAATAAACTTGTTTATACATTTTCTGCCTTTTCTTCCATACTGACCCACAGAGAACAGTCAGTTTTAATCCTGATTGTGAGGGAAGGCTGACATCTAGTGGTGAAACGCAGGTGAGGGCCTTCCACTCTTATTTTGTGGTCTAATATGGGAAGTTATAAATGGTTAAGCTGTCATAACTGAATTGCTTGTTTCTGTCTGTCAATTTGTGTTTCATACATTTAGTCAGGTTTGTTCATCTTAAAATAAGACGATTTTATGTGAGTACAAACTAACATATTCCTCAAAATCCTGCACTGTGTTTTGGGCAACAGACTCATTTTTAAAATGTTTTCTGTGTCATAATAATCTCGATCTGGAAAAACTTCTTTGATGACAACATACAACAGTTTGCATAATGAGGTTTGGAAAATATTGGGAACATTTCCCAAACATTTTAAGCTGTTTCGATGAGATGTGACAGGAAATTCTGCACCTGCAGTTTTTATGTTGAAGTTATGGCTCTGACTCCTTTAGAGGTTCAAAGTAAGACGCATCAACAAACTACAGGTAATGTTGCACCCGCCTTACCCATCGTGGTTGTACTGGTGGATGACCGAGATGGTCCGAGGGTGCAGGTGGATCCTGAGGAAGTCAGACCACACCTTCACGCTGCACTCCAGCCTGTAGCTCTTCTGTACTCTAGCCAGGTGGCTGTTCACTGTATCCACACTCAGTGACCTTGCTGCTGGGAGAGATTGTTTTTTTTTTTTTAAGCTCATGTGATGATTTTGGTACAGAAACTTGTTATTTCATGCACGTTTGGTTGAGAGGTTTTCATACCTGAGCACTGAGGCTGGGAGCTGGAGGGAAAATCAGCCTCTGCGAGTATCTCCCCTTTCTAGACACAAAGAACAGAATGACGGGCTCTTTGGAGACGTCTCTATTGAGCAATTTTTTTTCCTGGAAATTTGCTCTCACACAGCCAGTTTCATCACTTATTGCATTCTGTGGATTAATTTGGGAAGCTATGACACACAGCAGTGCGTCCTTATTTATTACTTACTTATAGGGATTTTTACAAAGAGAGAAAGCAACGGTGATCTGTAACCTGGTCGCAGTCAGTGATGATGACACGCATGTATGAGAGTCCCTTCAAGCAGTCCAGGGCATGACACGCTTCGACCCGACTATAACTGCAATGTGTGTGTTTGTTGTGAAAATCTCTTTGTGTTAGTTTTCATTTCTACTTGAAATACTCACATCCAACTTATCAAGGTCTTCAAGGAAGGAGTTCTTTGCAGGAGGACTTTCTTCGTGCATAGTGATACTTCCATCCCTGCCAAATTAAAAGAAAAAAAGTATATACACTAAATATGAACAGTCTTAGGACCAGTGCATGTAATAAATGGATTAGTTAAGAATAATGGCGACTGTCAGTGCAACCCCTTAGCCTCCTAGCAGATTCACCTATGGTATCAATTACAAAGTCCTACATTGGCTCATTTTCATGTCATCGTATTCACAAAGTGTCCATACCACCTGCCCAATGGGGTGACTACAAATACTCATTCCTTTTATCACCACAGGGTAAAAAAGGGATATGCTATAGGATTTGATTTGCCCTATAGATAAATAGATTTAAATGTAGATAAATATCCATATGTAAACAAATAAACAGACCAAAAAACAAAAAAAACAAAACATGTGACAGTGTTGAAACCAGAAAACAACACAAATAAAATTTGTTATACCAGGCAGAAAACAAATAGAAAGGGTCTTGTTTACCATGTGACAGCAGACGTGTCCTTGCCTGCATCGTACAAACTTCCCTCCTGTCGCAGAGTACGAAGACTTCCTGTTACAGAATGAGAGAAAGACGGTCAGAATTCACCAAAAAAAAAAACCAAAACAACAACTTTGTAACAAGTGCTCTAAATCAATGCTAACATATTATATTTCAGTCAGTAAACTGGACAAAGTAAAGACACAAAGTTTCCAGTATTTCTAAAAGCAAGTTACCTTTGAGATCCATGGCAATGAGTCGTGGTGTGTAGGTGACGTGGCCGCCCAGAGTCTGTCCTTCACGAAACACGACATCGCTCTGGATCTCACCTGGCGGTGACTCCGGATCGTATGATAAAGATGCATCCTGCAAACAAAGAGAGGAGCACCTCTGTTTATCTGCTAGCACGGTCAAAGAGATCGAACAATGCTTACAGAAATTCACAAAGTAAACGTATCATTGTTAACAATCAACAGTTCCGTTCATGAATGTATATACAACAAGTTGACAGTAAGGTGCAACCCACTGATTACATGGTCGAACAAGAACACCAGTTTAGACTTCACCAGAAAACATTTAAAAGAGCACAAATCTGGGGGGAAAAAAATGAAGAAATCTTTGCACAGATGAAACCTAGATCAACTTGAACCAGAACACTGGAAGAGAAAAGTAACTGATTGTCATCCCAAGCATACCACAGTATCTGTCAAACATGGGAGAGGCAGTGTTGTTGCATGGGCACATATGGCTGACAGTGGAACCAGGTCATGAGTGTTCGCTAATGATGTGACTTGACGAAAGTAACAGGATGGATGCTGATGTGTACAGGCCTGTACTTTCTGCTCAGTTGAGCCAAAAGCTGGAAAATTTATTAGACAGCACTTCACAGTGTAAAAGAATAATGACCCCAAATCATCCTGCAAAAGCAACCTTAAGTATTCCTCCATGACCAAGTCAGACACCTGATTTCAACCCAAGTCAGCATTTTTATTTTTTAGCTACTGAAGACAAAAAAAAAGCAGAGAGACCGACAAACAAGCAGCAACTGAGGGTGGCTAAAGGAATAGCTTGATATAGAGCACCTAAAAGGAGATGGGGAGAACAACACATTTGATGAGGTCCAATTTTGGATCTTTATCCATTTATTAAAAATAAACCTTATGTTTTGAAATACGAAAACTTTTTAATTGAGCTAGAGCCTTTGAAAATGGGGAGACTATATATAATAATATTTGCTTTAAATCTTGGACCAACAAATTATGGACCTAAATGCTCAGGTAACAGTTCTGAGTGTTTTTTATGAAAAGCTCGTAACAGTTTGCTAACCTGCTAATTCAGCAGCTTTAGCCACACAACTGTTGGCGGTTATGCCTCTGTTTATGGTCAATGCCATGCTGGTCAGTTTGACCATACTTCGTGTCCCAGTCTGTCAAACTGAGACTAACCAGAGCTAACGGTTCACAGCAAGCTCACAAGTTTGACAACACATGCACAGCTAACGTTAGCCAGCTAGCCTAACGTTAGCCTTGCACGCGCACTCCTCACCTGTAAATTCCACCAGTGAGTTCCCGCAAAGTTGGAGTAATGTCCGAGCTGGAGGGTGATCACCTCTCTGCAGAGGCTGCTCATCGTGACGAAAATCAACACGCAAGACAGAAGATAAAGCCCACAACTACGAGCATGATGGGCATGTTTAGAATTGACGGCACTGAGAGGAGACGAGCTAGCAGCGGCGACGGCTGCAAGCCATTGGCTGACAGGAGAGTAAGACGAAATGTGATTGGATGGATCAGCGACGTCAGTATGATAGTTTGGTTTCACTGTGCCTTATATTCACGTGGGGTCCAACCATCCAGTACTACAGGACTGCGTGTTTGATTGTTTATTAGACTGTTTCAAACACTCAAAGAGTATGTGACAAATATTTATATTAAAACTCAGGCTTTCTAAAATAATGCAATAGTGAACACAATAATATGAGTTATGAGTAATAAATATGTTTATATACATTTTTAGGTAATGTGATGTTTGCTTTGAGAATGATTTGATGGACAAGTATAAAAGTAGAGGATGTAGAGAAATTATATGATAGGTGCACCAGCCTCAGAAATTCCTCTGCCACTTCTGACTTCAGTCAAACAACTAACTTTCTGGTTAAAGTTTAATTGTTTTGTTTTGTGTTTTGTTTTTAAATGTATGACATAAGTTTGTAGAAGGTTTACCCGAAGTACTTTGTGTTTGTGTACAGCTGATGCAGAACCTTTCAGATAATTATTCAAATATCCACGCTCCCTGAACTTAAAGTGACGATCAGTTATTTATATTTCCTAATCAGGTTTTTATTTTTACGTTTTGTTTTTTAAATTTATTTATTTTAAAGAAGTTTAGTTTCAATGAGTTTCCTGAATGGATTTGCTTGATTTAGTTTCTTTTTTATAAAAACATGGCCAGGTACAAAAACTTAGATGAGAACGCACATTTAAAACAAACCCTTTTTGAAGACAGCTGAATCACTGTCCGGTAGACATCAGAATTCTAAGCAAGCAAATACACTAAAGGCAAAACTAATAATTAAAACTAATTATTTGTATATGTTTTGTCTTTTGGTTTATTTTATGAGCACACAAAACAATTCAAGATCCCGTTTTTCTTTCAGAAGTGCAGTTTTTATTTTTACTTCGGTTAACTAAGATATTATTCAAGTTTAAATTTCAGGTTTTAGTTATCATAATAATGGGATTTTAAAAAAGGTATATTTTCTACTGTAGAATCTTTAATATGCTTATGATGGCATACCATTTGATGTGTAGGAAAATGTTCTGTGCAATTTATATGTCGCTTTTAACAAAGCGTAGCAGTCAAAGGCAAAAATAACTTTCAAACACAAAGTTATTTATTTTCCAGTGTCCATATGCTCTGCAGGAAGTAGTCTTTGTCTTGTTTTCAGGATGTTCATGTCATCAAAGTGTAACTCTTTTAAATCAGGTGTTTGAATGTGAGAGATGACTGCAAATGAGCTGTCTGAAGACATTACAGAGAACTCAAATGTGAGCAGCTGGTTTTTATTAAAGTCACAGGGAGTGGTCGAACAAACACATTTGATGACTTTAAACTGTTGAATTAGGGTTTTAACTTATGAAGCGATGGATAAATGAGCAGTCCAGGCTAGTTGTAGGGTTTACTGGCTTCCACTGAAATAGGACACAAAGGACTGAAAAATGTCGCGCACATCCTGCATCTTCCCCTTCAGGGTGGATCGCAGGTTGTCAGTGGTGTCCTCAAGGCGATCTTTGATGTCCTCAGCTGTATTCTGAATCTTGAGCTTCATGTTCTCCATCTGAGACGTCAGCAGGTCCTTCAGGGTGGTGATCTTTGTCTGGGCGTTGTCTCGCACCTGAGCAAAGTAAGGGTCCAGTCTAGTCTTCAGGTCCTCCACGTTCTCAGAGGTGCGGGACTGAAGCTCCTCGAAATACTCTGTGACGTGTCTGAAAAATACATGTTTATATTTATATGCTTATTAATAGCTTAATCATTAAGACATTAAGTCAAACTGAAAAATAGACAAAAAAGTGGTAAAAGTTCCCACCAAGCTCAAATTCTTTCCTTCTTTCACACCAAAATGTTTCTTACATTTTAAATTCACCAGCTAAAAAGCATCAAATCCTAATATCTGAGCTGAGTTTGGGTGATTTCACCTGAATAATCCACTCACTATCTGTTCCTTTGTTTTTCTACACTGTTAAAACCCCCCAAATGTTGTTATTTTTCTGGTGAGGTTGTCCCACTCACCTCTTGATCTCCTGTGTGTCCTTGCTGAGGCGCTTCTTCATTTTACGGGTGTAGGTGGCAATTCTGCTCCTGACGTCGTCGGTGTTCTGCTCCATCATGGTCTGAAGCTCCTGGACGTACTTGTCCATCTGCTCTCGGGCCTCAGTCATGTGTTCACGGAGTTTGTCGACCATGAGCTGCAGGTCTTTGCCCAGACGATCTGCGGCTTCTTGAGTGTAGGGAGCCAGCTTGGTCTGCAGGTCATCCTTGTACATGGCCAGCTCGGCCATGCTGTCCTGGATCAGGGTGCTGTTCATGGACGGGAGAGGAGATGGATCGGTTTAGAGGTTTTGTCTGTGGTTTTGATGCATTCAGGATCCAAAGGGGGTAAAGCACTGAATCATTTAAGATAAGTAGAAATATCAGCAGATTTTAATTGAAACACTGAGAAAGATTCGGTAAACTGTAGGACTAAAGCAAAACTCAGGAGACGCACGGGTCAAAGTTCAGCTCTCAAAATGTCTCACCTCACTGCAACCTGCTGATCAGACTCTGACACTCTGCTGTTATATAACAAAGCCAAGGCCCAGCACCATTTTGTTAAGAGTGTTTCTGTTGTAAATTCAGTGTTTCTAAGTCGTGGAGTTAAACTTTAGTAACTAAATAGAAGCAATTTGTATTTAATTTATGAAGTGAAAATTTCTGTGAACTTAAACTTGAACAAAAATATTGAAATTAATGGTTGGCTGCTGAACTGAGACACTGACTGAAACAATTTATGCATGTTACTGTTTTATATTAATAAAGGATAAAAATCTATGAGCTGGATTCAATTTTTAATCACAATTTTAGTGATTCAAATGCAGCCGACAGCCGAGCAGCACTGATAAAAGTCAGTATGCTCGACTACGATTACAGGAATAATCGAACTCACTCCAGTTCCCTGCTGATCTGGGAGCTCTTGATGTCCTTCACCACTACATCAGCCTTTGAGTTCAGGTCCGTGATGTAATCCCTAAACTTGTCGACTGTGGTTTCCCAGCTGTCCTGCCAGTCCTGCTGAAGCAAGCTTCGTGCGTGGCAGCCTGGTTTGAACAAAGGAAAACATGTCAAATGGTCACTTTTGAATGGTTTTCCATCTTTGATCAAAAGATGCAAATTGTAGTATAAGGCTTTAAAATTATGTTTTAATTTGTCAAATCTGGGACCTATGGCAGCATTTAACTGTTAAAGGACAACTCTGATGACTAAAAAAGCTGCAGAATGCATAGTTTGTTTTATTCAGTATGTAACTAAAAGTTGAGTTGGTGTAGGCCGCATTTTTGCAAAATAAAAGCCCCCAAATGTAACAGGAGCTTACATCTTACATCCTCATTTTCTTCTCACTCCTGTATTCTACTTTGCATCCACTTTTCTTTCTATTATTTGACCCTAAACTCACTTGAGAAGACCGCCAGTGCAAGGATTACTGCAAACACCCTCATGATGACCAGAGATTAGGACACCTGGAATATGATGTACAAATACATTTTAGTTACAAAAGACTAAAAAAAAACGTATTCAAGAGACCCTTTATTGACAAATACATAACATTTTGTTGTCTAAATCATCTAACTCTCATTTGATTTGATTAATGAATCTAATAAGTATTCAAATATTTTGGACTGCAAAAAGAAATTCGACTTTTAAAGATTTCAGATCGGTAATCTTACCTCAGCGATCTGATCTGTGACGTCTGTGAGAACGACTGAGCTCGTCTCCCAGTATTTATACAGTTTGGGGGCTGTTGATGTAATCACATAGATGTCAAGAGGAATTCTGACCCGTGGCCGAAGTTCCCGACTGCGTTGTTGTAACTTTATTGCTGAGCGTGTCGTTTTGGCTCCACGTCGCACACAGAAAGGAGACGTGCAGACACAGGTCAGAAATAGTAAACACGTTTGGACTCACGGCTTCCTCTCTGGATCTTCTGCTGAACTTGTGTTTGAGTTTGTTAACTAAAATGGGATTCTTTCAGCCACTCTGCCTCGAGCACCATCACATGATCAGAGAAACATGATTTTTGGTTTTCTTTTACCGTGACCTTTTCAGCCAGTGCCAGCTGACAGCACAACAATGACGAGGTTAAAGGTCGTTTTTTTGATATCACTGTTCATTGGATCTGGTTCAAAGTCTTCTTTAATTGCCACTGTGTTCATTTCGAGGACTGATATAAGATGGGAAACTTTCCAGTTAGCAAGTTTGACACAGAACAGAGCAAAGTTAATAGCTTTATTGTCTGCAGATGTGGGAACTTACATGTAGCCTTCTTCTTATTAAATATATATGTAGAAAATGTGATACATTAAACGTATAACATGCAAAAAAAAAAAAAATCAGAAAAGTCATGAAGACATTTGCACTAATATACAAATATATTGCTTTACAAATATTTAGACCAAAAAAAACTTCTATTTTTATTTTATATTTTTTATTTGTAAGAAGTCAGAAATTAATCAAATATGTCATTCAACCACTAAAACTATTTTTTCTGTTCAAGAATCGCACTAAATAACTGTCATTTGGCATCTTAATCGAAAAATAATAACATGCTTTACTGGTTTTTTCAGCTATTTTCTAAAATAGTAAATGTGAAAAATAATGGATAACAAAATTATTATATTTTAGCATTAAAAATATATAATTTTGATTAAAGATGTTGCACTGGTGGATAAACAAATATAGAAGTATAATATATTTTGGTAATTATGAGCATGTTTAACACTGCGGCATAAACCTTACAATAATACATTTGTAAAGCACTGTACAGTAACATTTATGTATTTTAGCATAAAGGAATATTGCAATCCAAGCACATTGTGTGTAGTTGTTTGATTTATTTCTAACAGCCAAATAAACTATTAAATTTATTACTTCATGTTGACATTACTGTTTGAAATTGTGTAATTAAAACAGATAATATTCAGTAGTGCATTTATTACACACTAAATTGTTTTTATGCATTTATTTAGTTTATCGATTTAACAGTTTTGCTTGTCTTATTTTTCTTCTTCTATTTTGACCTCTAAAAATCAGTAAATAAAAACAGCAACACTATAAGTTATGTGATCTTTTATTTTAACGAGTTACAAGGCACTTAACATGAATAAAAACAAATGCCTTTATTTATTTATCAATTTAAATAATAATTTTATCATTATTTATTACGTTTAATATCTATTTGATATATATTTTTAGTGAAACAGCAAAGAAACCAAACCGGAAACTGCAATATTGTGACAAAGTGTAATTAATTATCTTTGTAACCAATAAAACAAACTCTGTGCTTTGTAATTAAATTAATGCCACAGTATTTTGGCAGCATGTGGAAACACTTTTAAAGAAGTTTACTTACCAATCAGAGGTTGGGCCCTGTGAGTATTTGGTTTGCATGACAGTGAAGACATATATTTCAGACATGGGAAAAAGGTGGAGAACTAGAGGATTTTGTTACGGAGAAGAATGAGGGCAAAGAGAGAAACACAATGTGTAAATGATGAAATCACTGGTGACCATGTGACAAGCAAACGTTCAACCAAATCTGAGCCCCTGTACTGTTAAAGATATCGTCCCGATGCATTGATTGAAAAGTCGCTCTCTTCTTAAATCCTACTGAAAAAAATGGTATGATCACCAGCCACACCGACAGGGCGAGGGTGGAGGGGTTGATGGTTTTGTTCAGTATTTACTCAGCTTTTGTTCCTTTGTTGCTTTTTTAGAAACTGTGCTGTCTTCCTTTGTCTTGTCTTTGTGTCCCCTTTATTTCCCCTCTTAGAGATTCCAAGCCCTAAGCCTCATTCTTCATTGTGGTGTCCTTTGGTTCCCTGCATACTCGTTCTACTTAAAAGTACTCAATAGTTTATGGAGAATCTGCAATTTTTAAAAAAAGTAAAAAACAATGTTTGCTGCAATATTGTTCTTTTTGATGTTTCACCCACAAATACAGGGCAGCTTTCTCGTTTCTGTTGAACTGCTATGAGCAGAATTAACAGCTGTATCTGTCTTAACCTTTCCTGAACAGTGAACATGCCGAAAGAGCCAAACAGAAGATCAAAGCTATCACAGAGATAACAGTCTGACCTAGTAGCAAAACCTATGTAAAGTCAGATAACACTGGCTACCAGATCAAGTGAGGCAGTAAATTTTAAAAAAAGAGGCAGCTGAGTGCATTTTGTTACCTGCTCATCATTTAAACGTTTGATTGTTTTTTCTCTGCAGATTTGCTCGGTCTGTGTTTGTGAGATTTTGTTAGACACATAAAGGTGACCGTGCTTGACTTCATTTGCACATTTTTTTAAACATCACATGTATTTTCTCTTTCTAACACAAAGAAAAGACCAAACGTTCCTTGAATGTGTTTATTGTTGTTTGTCAGATAACACTTTTAGAGGTAAAATGTAACATGTAAGCCAAGAGCCCTGAGAGGCTCTTTCACAGATGTAAAATCTGGAACATGAGGTATTATGTTTTCTATGTAGACATTAAAATCCACCCTGACTTAGCAGCAATCAGTTTTTATTCTAGTCCATTTACAGGGTCAGTTTTAAGCACGCCCGTGGATCAGACCGTTGATTTTCTGGCTTATCTGGGTCATCTGGTCCTCAAAGCTCCTCTTAAACTCCTCCAGGCTCTCCTGCATCTTCTCCTTTATCTCCTCTGTGTAGGGCACCATCTGAGCCTGCAGACGGTTCACTTTCTGCTCCAACTGCATCTTCAGCTCCTGGCTCTTCTGCTGCAGAGCAGCCTTCAGGGCCTCTGGGTCCTCAGCGTAGGAGGCCGTGTCTTTCTTCAGCTCCTCCACCTTGGCCAGCAGCTCCTCGGTGTAGGGCTGCAGTCGGGCCCTCACGGCTTCCAGATCCGTCTCCATTTGGGTCTTCAGCTTCTCTGCCTCCTGGGAGAACTTAGACATGAAGTCTTGGGCCAGAGGAGCCACCTGAGTGCGCAGGGTGTTGGTGACTGTGTTGATGGCATCAGTGCTTGTTGCAATGAAGGTGCTGCAGAGATAAGCAGAACAGAATTAAAACTTCTTCATCTTCAAGTTTTTTCTGTCAATATAAACTAAAGCCACTTGAAACACAAAATTCAAGCTTTTTAAGCACTGTAGGACTCTTACTTCATTTCCTGTCCCATTTCGGACTCTCTGATGTTCTTCAGGGACTCCTCAGCGGTCGCGGTTACCTTTGCAACGTAGTCCCAGAAAGCATCTTTCACCATTTCAGCCTTCTGTTTGGGCTGGTCGTGCCATGTGACGTTGGCATTGCAGCCAGCTACGAGAAATGAAGCAAAAGCATTTCTCATTCACTGTTGTTTGTGAATATCATGAATACTTCTTGATCAAAGATAATGGATGAGAAGTCTCTCACCAGTGAAAACGGCGAGGACGAGAACCACGAGGACCTGCATGTCTGACGCGGCACCTGTAAAGAAACTCAGTAAAATTAACAGTTTGTGGTGCTTTTTGTCAGAGAAGGCAACAAATCTCACTGCTGTCCTAACTGGTGCACCTTCTGTTCAGTCTATCAGCTGCTGAATGCTGTGTGTGCTGTCAGGACTCAGTATATATAGGCAGCCGGTCGTGTGGAGGAATCAGGAGTAAAGTCCAGCGCTGAGTGCTGTGCTGTCATGGCTGCTTCCACATCACAGGAGTGCTAACAGTGTCACTGCACACATCTTTCAGAGCAGCATCTGACCTCTCTCACTGCTGACATGACTGACATGTTGGTGTTTATTTTGGAAATCTACAAATTCACACATGATCAGAACTTTAATTCAATTTTACATCATGTTTTTTGATCTGATCAACTCTGTGAGACTTTCTGTTTTCTGCATACAAACATCTGTGGGTTGGCACTGAATGGAAACTCCTTTTTTCTAGTGCACAAAAAGGTTTTTATAAACTCTTTCATTTAACAAACTATTATCACCAAAAAAAACTCCAAGACTGGTTGAAATCAAAACTTTGATGCTCTGAAGACACCAAAGGAAGCACACTGGTGCTGAAAAGAGAGAGGACAACACTTCCACTAAAGGCAATGGTGCGGATCGCCTGCTGGGGCCATAACTAGACAATAAAAGCAAGTATCACACAATTCTTTAATTTAAAAAAACAGACCTAACATGCAGAATTGACAACGAAGGGCAGGCAGAGGGTGAACAACAAAGACTAATACTTACATAATCACTAATAAAACATACGAAACAAAGAGAAAAGAACTACATTTTGATACAACATAACACAAGTCCAACAGTGTTATTGTGTAATAGGGTAGAATTAGAGAAAAGGAAAACAACAAAGATAGATGAGACCACGAGGAGCAAACCCTCAAAATTAATATATAATAAATAAATAATGAAACAGTTAACTCACTGAGACAACACTGAGATGTAGAGAGGGGGAGGAAGAAAAGGGGAAACACTTCAGAGCAAGGAAGGAAGGACAGTAAAGAAAGTAAAACTAAGCATTAAAACACATAAATCACAAGTACAAAGACTCTGACAGGCAGGTAATTTAAAATGAATGTTTCTTTCAATTCATCCTCTGAGGGGATGTTGGAGCCACATGTTGTGTTGGTTTTTAACACATTTCCATGAGCCAGACTAGCATCGTCCCCATCGTCTTCATCTTCTTCTCCCAGTGATTTCTAGTCCTGCAACAGTTATTCTACTGCACCGGAAAATCAGGAAGTTTCCCCTACTTTAAAAAGTTATGCAAACTTGTTTCCTTAAAAAAAAAACAACAACAAAAACAACTAAGTACAGTTTACATACTTTGACTCAGGACAGTCATGGTAAGGGAACTCTTTCACTGTACTTAGAGTAATTTAATTTCTAAGAACTGGCAAATATTTGTGTGGAACTAATTCATTTTGTACTCCTAAATGAGAAAAATCAAGTTAATCTAAATGTCCAGCTAAGTACTGGCAACTTTAAGAAAAATAAGTTTTTCACTTGTTAAATTGATTTATTTACAGTAGTGGATTAAAAGAGCAGCTAAATACTTCCCTAAAAATTTTCATTTAAAACATATTATTGTTTTTGTTAAAGCCTTAATGCTATCTTTATTTAACTTAATTTTAATTATCTGCTTCTTTTTCTTCTTCTTTTTGTTGCTATCCATCCACAAACCTTCTCTGAGGTTTCCCTCCAGTCTGGCAGCTCCATCTAGTGAGAGAAAACTAGCATTTTTATGAGTTACACATTAATAATCAAGTTGTCCATGTAAACAGTCGAGTTTCTACCATTTCTCTATTGTACATATGTAACTGACCCATCTGGTTTTACAGATTCACTTCATCACAGAGTCTCAATAAAGGTTGAATAAAAAAAACCTTTAAGCATTGTTTTGATTTTAAAGTGAGAAACAGTAGATGTAATTTGTTTTACTGCAGTGCAAACAGCGTGTGTCACAAAGAAATCTCAGGTCAGTCAAGTGTGAGTCAGACTTGGTGCCCTCTGATCTGAAAATTATCTTCACTAAAGAACGTCCTTTGGCTGTTCCCTCTCAACAAACTGATAAGAGAAGCTAAAGTCTTCCTCTCAGGACAAACTGCTGATAAACACCACGCTATCTATCTATATATATATCTATATATATATATATCTATATATATATAGATATATATAGATATATATATATGAAGACCTTGAAGCAACTGAAACAAGCATGTGGAAGTTGGTAGACTGAAAAGATTTTCATTCAGTTTCTAATAGTTTACAGAATTAAAATTGTGTAGCTGTACAGATGTTAATTCAATTCAATTCAATTCAATTTTATTTATATAGCGCCAAATCACAACATAAGTCGCCTCAAGGCGCTTCATACTTCATACTTCATGTTAAGTGTAAGGCTACGTATTTGGGAAGAGTGAGGTGGAACTATGAGGGCAGCGTGTACGGGGTTAGGGCTGGGTTATGTTCTCTGAGACGTGCCGTCCAATCACGTTACAAATCCTGGAAACCTTCGTAGCTGTAAAGCTGTGTGGTCAATGAGTCTTGCTTTTATTAGTCTTTCACTAACTTCACATACTGTATATGTAAATATTTCTTTAATTTCTCTCATGTTTTAAAGCCCTCACTGTGTGCATATTTTTATTCTTTATTCTGCTGCTGTAGCACAGTAATTGTGGGATCAATAAAGTATCTGTCGAGCCATCAAAAAGCCATAGACTGTATATAAAAGACAGAAACCATTCATGTGTAAGATCAGGTACAAAGGTCCAGAAAATGGTACAAAAATAACTTGAAGAAACATTAATAGTTCATAATTCCTGGATTTGTGGTATATGAAGCGTGCTATATTCATTTAGTTAGGTTTAAATTCATTAACAAAGTGTCTGAGAGTTTGCTTGTTGGTCTCTGAGATCAGATGGGCAGATATTTAACACACCGATCAGCACAAATAGTAGTAGGCATCTACTAATTAGGGCAACAGAAGACTTCTTCACCTCTGAAAATCCACCAGTGGTTCAAGTTTGGGTTCAGTTAACATCCAACCATTGTTATAGACTTTTCACTTGGTTCATGTCAGTTTGTTTCTATTTCACATGCAACTTTAAAAGTCTAATTTGTCCCAAATTTCCATTAACATAGTCTCAGAAGCCACGAGCAGAACAAAAACGGTAAATAGGTGCAGTTCAGTGACTCATATCAGTGGAGGTGAGGTCAACGGCTGCTTGTGTTGGCGCACCTGTCAGTCAAAGCGGCCACTCCCCTTAACTCTAAGCCTTTAATAAAATCCAAATAGATGACTAAATTCTTGTATTTGTATTTTGCTTGTTTACGTTATTGTATTTTGCACAACTCTGTTGCTTGTGAAGCTCGCACACAAGAATTTCACTCACATGTACTGTACCAATGTACCTGCACATGTGATGTGACAATAAAAGTGATTTGATTTGATTAAATAAAAATAAAAGACCATACAGTTGTTATAAAGGTGTAAACCAACCAAAGAGACCCAAAACAATTTTTGTACCAGTCTCGTCTTTATTTCATCAATACAAATAAAGACTTAAACATGGTGGTCTATGGAGGAAATCTAGCCAGCCTCAAATGGAAATTACAGGAGAGGCAACCTGGTTTTCCTGTGTTTCTCCTGAAAAAAAAAACTTTCACAAGTTGTTTTCTGCTGCACCTGATTCTGTTTAGGATGTTCAAACCTAAAGAAAAACTACTCTAACCAAGCCAGATTCCAGTAAGCCTGTATCATAAGATATGAAAACACTAAGATTGTGACGTGGAGTCACAACAGTGACAAGAAACTGTCCAGCGGGGCAACCAGAGGAGGACTTTAACCTTCAGCGTCGCTATAAAGCCCGCGAGCGGTCGTCTGCACAGCACAAACCATCAGACAGTGAAGAAGAGACAAGCTGCATCTGTAAGGTAAAAGATCTTATTTCAAACTATATATTCTTAAATCAACCACTAAATCCAGCTTTAAACTAAGCACCTGTTCTCTTCATCCAACAGCATCAACTTCAATCATGAAGACGCTCATCGTTCTCGCTCTTTTCTCCGGTGAGTAAATCTTCCCTTCAAATTAAAAGCGGAACCCATTTTAAATCACAGCTGATCAAATTAACCGTCTGCTTTCATCCACAGTTTGCAACGCCAACATCCTGTGGCCAGAGCCTCCCAAGTCCAACCTGGAAGTGGTGAAAGATGCCTTTTGGGATTATGTTGCAAAGGCCACACAAACCGCTGAGGAGTCCCTGAAGCAGATCAGAGAGTCCCAGCTGGGAGAGGAAGTGAAGTAAGAGTCAGCATGAGGAGTCTGAAGAAGTACAAAATATTTACATATATTATATGTTTTCAGTTTAATAACTTCCTGTTTCTGTGTATCAGCACCAAGATCTCTCAGAGCGCCGACACCGTGAATCAGTACGTCGCTACGCTGCACACTCAGGTGGCTCCTTTGACCCAGAACTTCATGACTCAGTTCTCCCAGGAGGCCGAGCAGCTGAAGGCTCGCCTGGAGAAAGACCTGGCCGCTATGGGCACCAACGCAGAGGAGATGGTGGCGAAGATCCAGACCAAGGTGGATGAGCTGAAGAGTGGAGCTGAAGCCTACGCTCAGGCCATGGACCCAGAGCCCATGAAGGCCGTCCTGCAGCAGAAGAGCCAGGAGCTGAAGGAGCAGCTGGAGCAGAGCATGAGCCAGCTGCAGGCCCAGATGGTTCCCTACACCGAGAACATGAAACAGAAGATGGAGCAGAGCCTGGAGGAGTTTCAGAGGAACATGATGCCCCTGACCCAGAGCTTTGAGACCCAGGTGGCTCAGAAAACCCAGGAGATCCAGCAGAGGCTGGCTCCCTATGGAGACGAGCTGAGGGAACGGCTGGACTCCAGCGCTCAGGACCTGCAGACTCAGCTGAACGCCCTGTGGAAAACCTTCACCAAGATCGGCCAGTAAATGGACTCTGTCTCAGTCTTAAGCCTTAAGCGCTTTCTCTGTATCACAAACCAAATATTTATTTCATCTTCACTCCTGTCTGTCTTATGAAATAAAAACCCAGAATTTCTGCATTTTCTGCGTCTTGATTATCATTAAAGGTGTGTCAGTATTTCAACGAGCGTGTTTAATTTCTGAAAAGCTTCACTCGTAAACAGAAGCTGAACATTGATCTTACCAGTTGGGGGATGGGGGGGAAATGAGGGGGAGGGGGGGGTCAAACTCACTTTAGTTTTATGATCTTGTTTTTTTCCACTTTCAGTTTGTAATTACACAGCACAACAAACCTTTAAATTTAGAGTATTGTGAATAGTTAAAATACTTCTCTGGAATTTTCATACTTTGCAAAGGACCTTTTGGTGGGCCAAAGGTTTGACACCCTCCATCTAAAATAGCATAATGTATCGCTCACCTACAGATTAGCAGTAGCAGGTCAATAACTATTCATCATAAGTAAATACCAAGCTTCAGTGGCGCTCATATATGTACTGGTATTCATGTTAAGCTTTAAATGTCACTGGAGGAGTGCAATTTGTCATGGTGTTTATGTTCTATAGGCTGATAATCCTGAAGGATCACTATTTTCATACCAATTAAACATTCTGCATCTCTCATGTCTCAAATTGAAGCATCTATATCTATTATTTATACTTCCACTTGTTCTATTTACTTTTTCCATTAGTTTACTACCTGTCTCCAATACATCTAAAAATATTGCTGTTGTGACAAACAGCCTCTGGGCTGTACTTCTGGTTTATGGATCTAACATGCGGGTGAAAATATCTTAACAGAGAAAAGTCCTTTGGCTGTTCCCACAACAAGCTGATAAGACAAAGGAGCAAAGTCTCCAACCCAAGATAAACTGATGAACAATTCAAATGACGCATAGAGAGATTGAAGCAAATGAAACAGTTATCCAAGCAGCTCACTCTGTTGTACTCCGAGCACAAAATGATATATGTGAAAAATTTCATTCAAAAGTTCTGTTTTACTTTCAATTTGTTAGAAAGTGATTAATGCCACCTCTTATTGATTTGTGGGTTTTGTCTTCTTTTTAGGACATTGTAAGGCAGACTAAGAGGAGCTAATTCTGATCTATTTTCCACCATAGAATATATTTACTTTCAGTTTCTAATAGTTTATGATATTAAAGTTAAACTGTCGTTGGATCCTAATGGTGCAGACCAGGAGATGTGATGCCCACAAACTACAATAAATATAAGGCAAAGAGTTTGTGTGGGTCAATGAGGGGCATTTACCAGAGCTGAGCCTGAACTTTTGACATTAAACATTAAAACTGCATGTTATAGATTTGCCATTTGAATATGACAAATAAGCTGTAATTTATTACAGTTCCTCAACTTACTATAAACATGAATGGAAGCTGACGTTTCTTTCTGAACTTCTGTGGTATGTTCATTGCACTTGTGTATTCCTCTTTTTCTATTAGAACTATTAATGCACAGCCACAAACAGTTTCAGTTGTACAGTAGAAATCGATTGATCCTCTCTTTGAGCCACATGTTTCTTGTGATGCATTTGTGGACATCTGGAAACTAGAATCAATCAAAATGTGGGATACTGATTCAGTACATACCCATACTACAGTACCGATTGGCAAGCTTAGTTACACTGACAACAGAAAAAAAAAACTTGGCGTGATAGATTCTGTTTATACGTGGTATGCAGATCAGCATTGCTGCCTCACAACAAGAAAGTCCTGGGTTTGAATCCAGCGTGGGATGTCTGTGGGATGAGTTTCCATGTTCTCCTTGACTCTGTAGCTTCCTCCCCCAGTCCAGAATCACGCATTTTTGGTTAATCGATGATTCTGCTGCCTTATCTACTCATTTAGCTCCACTCAAACAGAACTAATCCAATAAGATAGCGGCGAAGTAACCAGTTACGTGCTGTGAGGGGTGAAATTGAAGTTTTGTTGTCATCACAGATGATGAGAATGCCTTTAGTTACTCCTCACAAACCTGTGATCAGGTGTAGCCTTCTTCTCGCCCTATGACACCCAGGCTCCAGCTCTGCTACAACCCTGAAGCAGACTGATGACAGATGCTGATTATCTGCCAAAACTGGGTCATTCTTGAAGGTTGCCAGGCAGAGGTAATTCAAATTCTGTGAAATAAACGATATATTGTTGAGGGGAGCAACTGATGCTTTCACAATATGCTGCAGGAGTATAAAGGCTAAAAAATGGTCATGGTCACTGCCCAATGTCAGGCAGCATATCATAGATAATTTAACAAGTGGGTATGAATAAGATGTGAAATAAATTGTGAAATAAAAAAGTGATACAATAGTTTTTTATAAGGTGTTGTAGGTGGCTAAAGCATAAAAACATTTATCCCATTGGTAGAGTGTTGCTAGGCAACATGGCAACAACATGGCAACAACATAATATCTGATATTAGATAAGATGTACCTGTGTGCAAAGTATGATTGCTCAACTCCTGAAGGTTCAGGAGTACGCACACAGCAGCTACAAATGGCTCTTAAAAAAAAAAAAAAAAGTTGACGTTGACAGAAGGAAACGAGTACAACGTCCAGCTTTTGTAAGAAATTGTATTGATCAGCATTGAAGAGGTATATACAGCTCATATATACTGTTCAGTATGTATGTAACATAAAAAAGGCAACAAAACAAGTGATGCATTGTGAACATGACATACAGTACAGTACACTCCTTCCTAACACCTGGTAAACTTGTCTGTAACCAACAACTGATACTTCTTTCACTCACTGCACACCAAGACAGACTTAATGGTAAAAAAAAAAAAAAAAAAATTAATAAAAGAAGAGAAATTTTTAAATCAGGAGCAAAATAAAAACAAACATGACAGGCACTGAACTCAAACAAAGAGCTCTGTAAATCTGTCTTCTAATGTTACGTCCGCCTGCTGTCTGTGTGTCTGTTTATGACGAGGGTCTGCTTGTTCCTGACAGGTAACATTATTCATCACACTACTGATCATCGAGGGGATTCGTCTTTAAGGATTAGAGTCAAATGTAGATTTATATTAACCGCTTATATTCACCACATGTGGTGAAAAATGATTTGAGGAAACCAGCACTATAATTATTGGTCAAATCTACCAAAGAGGTCACCGGCAGTTTCCGTGGTAAAGTCTCTAGGTCAGTGGTGCGTCTGCGCCGTTTGTGAGCCGGCACTACGTCGGCCTAACCGATGTTGACGCCAAAACCGCACTGGAACTTGTTTTTGCGGTGGTTGAGGAAGCCGGAGAGGGCCAGAGAGAGGGGCAGTGGGAGCAACTTCTTTTCCAACGTTGCCCCAACTATCCAGTTACTGTCAATTGAACCTGAAAGAGGCAGAACGGCAGATTTAAAGTAAGAAAAACTCTCAAATTGAGAAAGCCTTTGTGTACATGTACACCTCTGGATTTTTCTAACCTGGTGCGTCTCACAGCTGGGTGTGATCGTGTCAGTTTTTACCTCCATTTGAGTG
>NW_005187494.1:1208723-1215399 GCF_000239375.1 Pundamilia nyererei
AATACTGTAGCGGCCTCCTCTGCCTTAATGGCGGTTCTTGTCCAGAAAGTGAGTCGCTTTCTTGTTATTGGGCAGCAGTATGACCTTAAGCACAATTTAAGTGGACACACAACAAGGGATCGTTGCGTGTAAGCTCGCCACACCACAAACTCATCTGTCCATTGGTTGGATGAGATAAAAACTAATGAGGACTTATTTTCTTACTGCAGCAGTTACATTTCTGTTTGGTAAACCTACCAGATCCCATTGACAAAAAACACAAATGTTATCTCACAGAACATAAACCATGAGGGTTTGTCAGGCTGCTGTGATGCTAGTTTGACTCCAAATTCGTCTTCTTTCAGGAGGCAGATCACACTATCCCAGCATCCTTGTGCCACACTACATCCGTGAATCTTCTCTTTCCCAGCAGCTCCATATTCAGCATCCTTTGTCCAATATATTCACTATCCCAAAACTCATCCACCTTCACTCAAACAAAACTAACCCAATGAAGCAGTGGTGCCCTAACCAGCTGTGTGTGGGGGTGTCAACACAGTCTGGAGGCTGTGATGAGAGTTCCTCGTCAGTTCCTCATCACCAAGAGCAGTGAGACAGCAGCTCGAGAGCCAAAACTCATCAAATACATCCTATACTCACCCTGGAAGAAGTGAACAACCTAAGGATGGGACGACGGGGCAGATTTAAGCTCGACTGCTTTAAATGACCCTTTTCTTTTTTTTAATGTATAATCATTTGGAAATTCTGAGGGGCTTATAAAACTGGGACACAGTTTTGTTGCTAAGGGGGCAATTTCTGATGCAAGCAACTTCAGATCTTCACAGCTCATATTTGACACCACAAGGTTTATAAAAACTCTAAAAACGCTATAAATGACAAAGCACATTTATAACGTCGACTTTGGATGAAGATGAAACTGCTCTCCTGAAATTATTTTACCAAACGTGCACATCTTTACCTTTAAACTGTAAATTTGCTTTAGGGACATCTAGCTGGTAGCCAAACGACATACTGGTGTCTTGCATGCGGGCACTCGCCTCAAACTCCACACCGACCTGTAACTGTAGAAGAGACCGATCACCATGAAGGCCGACTGTAAAAATACTGAGTCCTTTCTTACAAAAGGGATGCATGCGGATGCGGTTACCTGATCGTTGGCTTTATGGTAGTAAGATGCATGAGCTCCCGCTGAGCCGAGTGTTAAAGTGGCGATGTAGTTGTTGCCTACAGAGAAGTAAATCCATCAGTTAGGACATGTGTCTGACGTTATAGTTCAGGCTTTGTATTAATCTTTAAACTGTGTCTCACCTGTGTATCTGCCAACTAAAGACATTACTGAGCCCTCCTCTCCAGGCCTGCGGTGATAAACCAGCTCCCCTCCCAGAGCCAGAGCCGGCGTTATGGACTGGAGGTAGTGTGCGACGACGATACCTGACAGGTGCACGACAGCAAGATGACAACAGATGTTCAGATGCAGATCAGTTTTGGTTTTGTCTGACTACATAGCTGCTTTTCACCAATTTAAAAGAACAGACAACAGTAACAGTGACCTGCACAGCGTCTGTGACTGATGACCTACCAGAGCCAACAAGGACATCTGGGTTTCCGAGCGTGACAGTTGCAGTAAAATCTTCTCCCCTGAACTCAGCGTCGCCCTGCCAGTTCACAAATTTGTGTTGCTGTGTCTGAGGATACAACATATTTAACAGTTAGAATCGTGCAAGAACAATAACACACAAAATAGAAACATCTCAGAAGACATTTTTGAGCGTAGAAACTTCTCGCCACATGAGAAAATAAAGATAAAAATAAGAATCTGACCATGAAAAAACCCAGCAACTTCTCCTGTATAATGATGGAGCAGATATAGACACTCTGCACATCTGGTGCTTAATAATGAAAGATAACTGGAAATGTGGCTGCTAACAAGTTTTATCCCACAGGGTTGTGTCAGAGAGTCCGGTGGAAAAATCTGTCAAACATGCAGAGGTGACTGCTGTGGTGACCCCTGGTGAATAAGGGACCAGCTGAAAGCAGGTTTAACTGGAAATGTGACTGGCACAAAGTGCTCCGAGGGGATTTATGTCAAAATGGCACGTCTCATCAGAACGGAAAATATATGAATAAACTGTAAATGTAAAGGGTAAAAAATGCCAACATGACACATTCTTTTAGTCTTTACCCCTTGAAAGCCAACTAGGAGGCTGTTTGTTTAACAGAGAGGTTTCTGTAATATTTCAGGCCTGCTTATGGAACAAATTAAATGACAGAGGGTGCAGAGGGTGGTCTCTGCATAGGCAGCTACCCTCAGAAAAACTGAAAACTATTCTTATAGTCATCAAACACATCTTGATTAATATATACTTATGTGTCAAAATTGGCCATTTAGGGTACTGGGGAGGTCTTCAAACGTTGCCTTTATATAATATATAAAAACATCAGCTGACTCTAGTCTGAAATTAGTGGGAAACCCAAAATATATTAAAACACTGGCTCAGTCTGATAAAGTCCAAAGCCTTTAACTTGTTTGAACTGTTGAATGATCTTTCTATTAAAAAGTATGGTGGTACACTAGACGGCCAAAGTTGGTTGGATTGTTTTTATTATTTTCTTTCTATGGAGTAAAACATTTTTATTTTTAAAGAAATTACTAAAAACTGCAGTGAATTGTTAACAAGAGTCACTGCAGAGCAACACTCGACCCACACATTTTGATGGTTGTATTAAAGGGAAAAAGTCCAGACAGCAGTAAGAGGTTTCACCTGGAAGGCCACTTTGGATCGTATCCTGTTGGTGATCTGGTGGATGATCTGGGCGTTAAGGCTGCCGCTGTTGTCCATGTCTCCCACCATGACTGGAAAAGACTGAACAACAGGAGAGTGTTTGTATAACAGTTTAAACCACAGCGTAAAGATGAGATTCACATTGAATTTAAGGCTTCATACCTCTGCTGGACCCGTCTGCTTCGATCCAACATACGTAGCACCGAACCTGTAGAGGGAATCTCCAGTGGTGCTCAGCAGCACAGTGTGAATCACCTGCAAGCACGCAGATTAAAAATGCACTTTATTCACATTTATTACAGTTCGCTGAAAACAGTCCAGTGACGGCAAAACTTTAGACTAAAACGACACCGTAAAATCTGAGTTTGAAATATGTTGCTGGACTTCATGAATCGACATAAAGGAGAATCGCTTCAGTCGTGCAATGACTGTAAAAACCTGCGTCAATGCCAAAGTTTGACACAATCTTATTTTGCTTCCAGTATTTATTCCCCCTCTCATTCTACAGACAGAGGGAATCTTAAGTGTACATAATCTAACTATCTTCATCACACCATCCTTGAACATTTGGGTACACAGATATCAGTCGAGACAGCCAATTTTAGCCAAGCTAATAACAAGGTTAAATGAGCTTAACTGACCTGGAAGTGATTGCTAAGACCTTTATTAACAACTAGCTTCACGCCTTCCATCTGCAAAGGAAAAACCTCTGAGGAGAAAACACACACAGGTAAGACAAATCGAGAGCAAACAGACATTCCTCTCCAATAAACATTTTTTAAAAATCTGCTCCTCTTACCTTTGCACTTCCGATGACACTCGTCAAACGCCCCTGGATTGGGCAAAGCATTTTCTGACTCCTGCTGCTGAGCAGAGGTTTCCCCAGTCTGGGGTATAACTGCGGAAACTGGAGGCATCCCAAAGCCCGGAGGCACCGTCAAGCCAGGGGCAGGAGTGCCGCCCGAGGCTGGTGGCGGTGGGTTGGGGGAGCTGGCAGCCAAAACACTGCCCATTCTGAATAGCCAGGACAGAAACACAGAGACAGGGAGGGAAGGACTGAGTGAGTAGCTGATTTATAACGCAATAACAGATTGCCAGTACAAGCTGAGGAAACGTTAAACGTTAAAGGAAACTTGTTATGGTTTTCTTCATTTTCTCTCATATCCTGTGTATATACTGTTACAACACGCACTCAAGTCATGGTTCCAGCAGCTTTTCTACTCTTTGTGCTGTATGATCTCAATAATAGCTGATATCCCCAATATCTCCAGGCAAATAACTGTCTGTGACCCACTTACTGTTTTAACCTTCTGTTTGTGAGGGTCAGCCAATCAGAACAATGTTGGCTTACAGGAAAAGAAGCTTAAGCAGCTAGTTACAGATGGGGGAGGAACTGAGAGTATATCAAGGCCCTGAATTAAAGGCCTAGGTCATGGATTATTTTGGACTAGAACGCTGTAAAGCCTCTGTAGTAAACATGTGGAGCTCGATATGAGCAGAATAGGTTTCTTTTCAACAATCAGCACTGTTAGTATAAGTATAATACAAATATGTCAATAACACAGGCAAACCTAGAGACTACTCATATTTTATCCATATCAATTACAATATTATCAACTAACTTTGAGCATCAAAACTGAACCCAGCATAGTAACAGAGCCCCACCACAAAGAGTCCGATGCTATTGTTTAGCAACTGTCAGAAAAGCACTTCAGTATGGATACAAGGGATTCATAAGCTTGGAGTCTTATGATTTAGACTAACCAGCCAATCATCCTGAGCTGGTTCTAGTTCCCCAGGACGGCAAAAAGTTAATGAGCTGAGTTATCGGTCCACTCCACACTTAAAATAGTCCTGAGTGACTTGAGCAAGGTATGTTGTTGAACAAAACTGGAGTTTTAAAGTCTGAGTTTTCATGTCATGATGGTGACTCTCTTAACCTGGTAAGATCACTGTGGTGACTTCAGCTGAGGACATGAGCTGGTCCAGAGGAGATTATGTTCAGATTTGGGTTTAAAACTGAGAGGAACCATCACCGATTCTCCTCCCTCTAAATGTGATATAAATCAGATAATGTCTGATCAGACATTTCCACTCACCCCGAAACAAATCTGTGATACAAACCATTACAAAATAGGCCCCACAAGCACTGAAATTATGTAGAAAATAGCAGCTTTTGAATGAATTCAGAAAATGAATTATTTTCTGCAGCACCAGGAATACCTTTAGGTTCATCTTATATGCATCCCCTATTCTCTGATAACATCATTGAAGCAGCTTGCATTCAAGGGATCCATTTGTGCAGAGGCGTCAAATGACACAGCCTTTTATGTGAGTACACAGAGCTTGGAGCAGAAAGCATGGGCTGGGAAAGATGATAACCACTACTGTGACACTTGTTATCTGTGACAGGGGTTTCCGGTTTTGTTGAACCAGCAAACACAAAGTCAGTCTGACTACATCAGACCTGTGTTGTAGCCCACCCCTCTGTTTTCACACTAAAAACTCAAGTCAGCATAGTTTCCAAAATGACAGTAATAAATCGCATACACTTTAAAATATTAGTGTGAACATACAGAGCTGTAGGTTTTTTTTCGCCCTTTCTTGTTTCTCTTTTTTTCTTAATTATGAAGGAATAACGTTATCCAAACATACCTGGCTCTAAAAAACTACCTGCCCTCTATACCTAATAACTAGCTGCGCCACCATTGGCAGCAAAAACTGCAATCAAGCAACAAAGCAGCCCTGGACCATCACACTACCACTGCCGTGTTTGACTGTTGATATGTTTGATATGTTGTTTGTTTAAATAAAACGCTGTGTTAGTTTTACTTCAGATGTAAAGGAACTCAAACCTTTCTAAAAACGTTCATCAGTCCACAGAATATTTTCCCAGATATCTTGGGGATCATTAAGACGTTTTAGTAAAAATCCTGGATGCCATTTTTGTCCAGTCTCTTTCTTGTGTTTTTTCATCATGAACTCTGACCCTGAGTGAGGGTTAGAGTGAGAGCTGTTCTTTAGATGTTGTTTTTGGCTCTTTTGTAACTTCTTTTGGAGTAATTTTGGTAAACTGGCCACTCCAGTGAAGGTTCATCACTGTTCGAAGTTTTCTCCATTAGTGGATAATGAGCTTAGCTCTCACTGTGGTTCACTGAAGTCCCAAAGGCTTAGAAATTGCTTTGTAACCCTTTCCAGAGTGATAGATGTCACTAACTTGGTTTCTCATCTGTTCTTGGTTTTCTGTAGATCGTTGCATGATTGCAGATCTTTTAACCTACTGCACTTTGTCAGAGGTTCTATTTAAGTGATCTGATAATTCATCAGCTCTTGCATTAATCAGGCCTGAGTGTGGCTACTGAAAGTCAATTCAACTTTCCAAAAAAATGTGATTAATTACAGTTTGGCTTAACAATAAGGGGTAATTACTCTTTCACAGCACTGTACCTTTAGCAGCAGCACCCTGTACCACTCTATGTCCCACCACCTGCCAAGCGCCACTAGGAGGATCCCGTTTCTCTCTGATGTTGGCATTAAGTCATAAACTTATAATTATGTAAAAGCATATCACGGTGACAGATCAAACTGATCCTTTCGGAGTTTGGGAAGCGTTTGCTTGAACTAATTAAGCATTAAAACAGCAGTGCCTCAGGTTGCTCATGAATGAACATGTGCAGAATAGGTGTAGTGTCCCTTTAACCTTCCTTCCACACAGCTCACACTCATTCATTTGCAGTTAAGGTAAAAAGAAGGCGGTTAAATTAAACTAACAATGATGCAATAAGAATGAAAATGTCCACAAACCAGCAATTATTATATACTCTCATAATTTTTTGTAGCTAACACCCTGAATGGGAACTGCCTCATGTATAAGAAAGCATGAATGCGTTAGC
>NW_005187494.1:1216514-1217923 GCF_000239375.1 Pundamilia nyererei
CCCACCTCTCTCCCCAAAATACAGCATATCACTAGGGTTTGGATAGCTCAGTAGTCATAAAAACGAAATGTTTAAATTCAGTGTCTGACTCATCAGATTGTTAGAGGCCCTAAAAATATCCTGGAAAAACATTTGTGGAATCAGAACTGCCAACAATCCAACAAACTGACATTTCAGATCTTTCTGCTTCTTTTGGCGTCTTCAGAGCACAACATGTTTAGCTTGGTCCCATCAGGTCGCTACAGATGTTCATCTAAAGTATGTGTGAAGTTGTATGGAATCAAAAAGGTGGAGAAATAAACAGCCAACAACAGCAGCCAGTAAAGTTCAGGTCAATTTATTGAGTTTCTTATCAGGCCCTGAATATGCGTTTCCATGTTACAACAATTGAGGACAGAGTTGCTGGAATATACCTTGTGCCTCTTTAATGCATTTTGTAGGCAAAGAAACCCAAAAGCATTTTTTTTTAATAGTAACAATGGAAGAACGACATGTTTTTAAATGTCATCCAATCAAAACCATTTCAGTGAAAATAAAAATGGGTGAAATTATGGGAAAGAGGGAGGAAACATGGAATCTTGTTTTATACCAATTCAAGTCCAATCTAGTCATGGTTTTAGGAAAACAGGGCCAAAAAAAGTACCAGTAAGTACAAGGAAGGAGAACAATTCAACAAAAGGATAATTTAAACCAACACTTATCTGCCAATTTAGATCATAAGCACCCACTTCTACTCATGCGACTTTGTCTTCATCTACTTTTAATTTTACCGCCACTGTTCTGCATCGAAGCTGCAGGGGGACTGCTGCTCAGCTTACAGCAAATCTGCTGAGTGTGTCATTACAATCTGGCAAAAACCTCCAGCAGCAGTGGTCGAGTCTATTTTAGTGCAGCAAATCCACGGTAGAAATATTAGCGGCATTTAAGCCTTTAACACTAATAGTCCACATTAAGATGTTAACTTTTGTTTTACACCAGCAGGGAAAAAAAGAAAATTCATTATAGTATCCAAGTCCTCACCCTTTCTCTGATTTTAACTTTGAATATGTTTCTGATAATATCCCTGCCTCCCGCCCCTGTCAGCACTCCATTTAAAGAGTGCCAACACTCACATACAAAGACTTTATGACGACAACAAAAACCAACATTCATGACCACATTCAGCATAACTTCCTCTGTGACAGGTTAAGCCCGACAAAACAACAACAACGACTTAATGCTGTAGTTTCTATCGGTTACGACGACTCTCCCCCCCTCCCAATTCAAAACATTCGACTGAGTCGAAATGAGGCTGCGCTCGTTACTTTAGAGTGTAAGAATGTTACAACTGACTGCGCAAACAGCAAATATATAGCTAAGAAACAGCTGGCAGATTCATTTCATCTCATCCCTAAAGTAAAAATCCAACC
>NW_005187494.1:1219353-1235475 GCF_000239375.1 Pundamilia nyererei
TAAAAAATGTGTAGGCTGTGGAGAGAAAAAAAAAAATTGTTGCCGCACGAGAGAGAAAAGAAAATTAGTTGTTTCCAATTGACTTTATATGTGGTCTTTTAAAGACTGAGCGGGTTTCATTCCTCTGTGGTTCATGAAACCAGCTCACATCCAGTTTGTATTTCATTAAAGCAAAGCCTGAAGCGGAGCCTCTACTGCAGCAGCAACGTGAAGAGCTTGGCATTAAACCACTGGGCTGCACAGCTATTATTGGCAACTAATACATTCACCGACGTTAATTTTGTCATGAGGGCTTAAAAACACATTTCCACCGTGCGTTTCCTCGATTAAAAAAAAACAAACAAACAAAAAACAAACAAACAAGCAAACAAACCCCCCCCAAAAAAAAAAAAAAAAAAAAAAAAAAAAAAAAAAAACAGAAGCTGTGTGGGGAAAGAAAAAGTTAAAAGTGTTGTTTTGCACCAATCGTGGACATGCTGAAGCTCATTTATCAGCTGTTTTGAATGAGTCTTGAATGCATCATCCTTTTCAGGAAAAGAGAACATATTTTCATCCAGCAGCTACAGCGACCAAAAGATTTACACTATTTACCAGTCAATATATATATATTTTTCTTAGCTGTAAAAGAACAACAGCTTTAATTTAATGAAGCTGCTACTCATCTCCCATGCTGCTTGTGTGTATCTGCAGGCCAACATACTCTACGAATCAGTACAGGGGCCGTCTTCTCACATTAGCTCTGCTCATGTTTTATTCATGGTGGAAGGGAAAAACAGTCACGTAGTATTTAAATAAAGCTGCCCTTTTTTTTTTTTATTGCAACGTTCACATTAAAAACAAACGTTCACATTCAGGATGGTTTTGAGCCATGTTTCTGCACACCTCTCAGCGGGAGAGCAGTGTGTGTGTGTGTGTTGTCCTTTTTTCCTTTGCATAATGACTAAAGTTTCAATAAACTCGGGTTAATATTGATTCGTCTTTGTGCTCGTACTCTGCTGCGTGACAGTCGGCAGCAGGCTATGAATGGATGAGTGCACACGGGAGTCAAGTAAGGCACTTAAGTGACCACAGCAGTGTGAGTGGACAGAGTGATGGCTGGTGTAAGTGCACCACTTTTAAAAAAAACAAAACAAAAGAAAACAAAAAAACCCAAAATAGACCAACTTTGCTGCTGGAAGTGAAAACTGTCTCCAAAGGCGACGGGTTCAAAACAGCTCATTTCTCTAATTCTAGGAATTGTTAAGCTTTCTCGCAGTCCCAGCTTGGTGCAAAGCACACTTTAAACCTCTAAATGTATAAAATAATGAGGCAGCTCTTGTTGAGGAAAAGCTAAAGAAATGCTCCAGAATAAAAACAGCCTTTGTTTCTTTTTTTGTTTGATTTTTTTTTTTTTTTTAAAGACATCCATTCCACAGGCTCGGAAAACAAGTGACGAATGTAAAAATGAAGAGTTGCCTGAAGCCTGGGTGCAAGCGCTGATGTCTGTGCAAAAGCCCGGTGTGTCTCAGCGTCCTGAGGAAGAGGACAAAACATGGATTAGGAGCACATCGTCAGTCAAGTTACCAACACAAGGAGCCACACTGCATCTGAAACCATTCACTACTCACTTGAGTGGGCTGTATAGTGAGTCCGGCTATCTTTCAGTCTGAGTAAGATTATACCCTACATGGCATTTGTCCTCATAGGGGTAAGAATGACTTTGATAAAGCAAGTGAAAGGCCACACATTGACAAAAACTCCCCCCCAAAAAAAACAAACAAACACGACACAGAACTGGTAAGGCAAGTTGCTGCAAACTCTTCCATGGATCAGCTGATCCTTGCTCCATGATTTCAGTCATTAAGTGTTTAATTTTTTTTTTTTTTTTTTTACACATCCTTTTGTGCAAACAGATTAGTCCATCCCGACAAAGCTACAGCTGTTATGATTTTTGGGAGAGATTTTAGGCCGGATTTTTAATATGCTGCATCAGCATAACCACCTCTGCAAATGACACAAAGTTAAGAGAAGAAAAATTTAAGAAACTATTTTGTGAGCCAATCCCAGGCATGTGTCCCCTACCCTACAGCATTTAATGCATCTCACAATGCCTCAGGAAAAGTAGTGTACAGCTGATGTGCACTGCCCTCCACAGAACCCCATCATACGCTGAGCAAACTATTTTTTAAGCCAGCTGTGATTAATAAATGTAATTGTGTGCCAGCAAAGACATAACAGAGACAAAGGCGCGAGTAGTCTCTGACAGCATTTCATTTTACTGATCTAAATCTTTCACAAATCTAGCAATCTTTGGCAATTTTTTTTATATAAAACTCTGTTTTTTCCCCCATGTTAGAAATCTAGTTCACCGCTTTCTTTGCCCACCTCTACATGCCCAAAGTTGCTTGCCATTTAATTTAGCTCATGCTAAACTATATATTTAAAAGGTAAGGAAAGCATTTTAAAATGAACTTGTTCACATTTAAAATCATGGTAAATATTGACCAACTATCACCCTGAATTTACTTTTAATCATAGCTGTGAAGCTCAATACATAGAACTCCCGGGATAGGCAGCAGTGAATGATTTCAGACAACCTCACTTTTTCTTGGCATCGCACCTGTTTTAGGTGCTGTCCTGTTGGCGCTTCTCCTCGACCTCCTCCACGTCACAATCTCCGCTAGTTGAGTGGTACTCGGCCACATAGAGACTCTTGTCGATGCTGCTGGGAATGGGCTTAATGTCGGTCACCAGCTGGTCTTCAATGGCCTTCAGGTTGAAGCGATCCTCCGATGTGATCAGGTTGATGGCCAAGCCCAGGTGTCCAAATCGCCCTGAGAAACATGAGAATGTGGTTAATATACAATGTCCAGTTTAAACTAAAAACAAAGTATGTCATTAATATTGTGGGGGAAAAATAATCAAATAAAATAGTACAGTAGAGAAACTGTTCCCAAGGGACATCAGAACATCAAAACCACGACATCAGTCACAGTCTGAAGCGCTGTGAGCGTGTCAAACATGAAAAAAACAAAAAAACAACCCCATGAATTTGGCAACTTGTGCCACGTGGCGAGACGTCACAGATGCAGATTGCGAAGTCCAAGCCTGTAGTAAAGCTTTAGTTTTGTGCTTTCTAACTAGTTTGCTTTTTCCTGTTTCACTTCATGTGGAAATTTTGGTTTGTGTTTACTTTCATTTCAGTTACTTTGCAGATTGAATTCACTCGTTTCAGTTTAGTTTTTAAAATAGTACCATAACACAGACCATATTTATCAGAGGCGGCTTTCACAAATTCAGAACGGACGTAAAATTACAAAAGTACTTTTTGAAGGCAGTTGAGTCACAGATTAAAGCGCTAAAGCCTGACATTTACTCTGTTAAAAACAGGGCAATTGTTAGAGCAAATAGCAGTTTATGCTCAGCACTGTCATCCTTACAGGCAGTAACACCAGTTTTTGTAAAGCTATGACCCACTTTTCAACTGTAACTGTAACTTTAGGGTTAGCGACAGGATATTTAGACCTCTGATGGTTAAAATGAGAGTTTTAACTGTGACATAAGAAAAGAAACACTTTTCTCTCATTGTGCATCAGGGGTTGCTGTGCGCCATGGTTTCTAGCTAAATACAAGCCAGTTATAAACTTTCAAGCATCCTGGAAAACAATTTCATTTAAAAAAAAAAAAAAAAAGCAGGTAAGCTTTAATGATTTACATTTACAAACAAAAACAAAACATACCTGATCTTCCAATACGATGCAGGTAAGTCTCTGCGTTCTTCGGGAAGTCGAAGTTGATAACCACGTTTACCGCCTGGATGTCAATTCCTCTGGTGAACAGATCTATTGGAAGGCAACAGAAGATTACAGCAGTGCTACAACAGATCCTGGATTAACTCTGAGGCTTTTGTGATGCACAAGTAGATATTCCAGTTAAAACTCACCAGTGCACACCAGATTTCTGCACAGTCCATTTCTGAAGTCGTGGAACACACGGTTTCTGTATTCCTGGAGAAAACAAATGATCGCAAATCATTACTTATCCAACATCGGGATTTGCTTTTCTTCAGCCTGAAGAAAATGTATTCCTCATTGAAATATTCAGGTATTTTAATACCGTGATCAAAGTAATTTTAAGGGTTTAAAAGAATCTAACATTAATATTTATATAGATGGAGGATTACGAGCAGGCATATTCTTTTATTTTGCGCCCGTCATTCATTTGAGAGCCCACTAATGTTCTGTTAGCATAAAAACATTGTTCTCACCTGCATCATTTTAGCGTGGATGTAGAAGCAGGAGTAGCCCAGCTGAGTGATCTTCTTGGCCAAGAGCTCCACTCTCTGAGTGGAGTTACAGAAGATGATTGACTGGTTGATTTGAAGCTATGATGGAGAGGAGAGAAAAAATAAGTTATTCCTAGCTCAGAACGAGCCTTTGAGGGCATTTTCATCTGTGGAAAGTAAAAGCAATAAGCCTGTGTTTCCTTATCTGATAAAACCTTTTAAAGAAAGGAATTAAAATAAAAAAAATAAAGGTAAAGGGAGTAAAATTTAATCAGGAAACACTGGATTAACACGGGCTAACTTGTCACTTTGAAAGAAGTGTACTTGTGGTCACAAAGTAACCGCAGTTAACAGAGAGTCGGTTACCCTGGAGAAGAGTGTGTTGAGGCAGTGAACTTTCTGCCTCTCTGTGACGTAGGCATAGTACTGAGTAATGCCCTTCAGAGTCAGCTCCTCCATCAGGTTTATCTCATAGGGCTTCTGAAGGTGCTTGGCCTACAGCAAAGACACAGAGAGATAACAGTTCACACAGTGCTTTTAAAAATGTGTTTTCAGAACTGTAAAAGCTTCTAGGACATTTCTGTCATGATCATTTTCTGCTCTTCTTTATGGAGAAATTTCTTTTTGGATGCACTGTCACTGAAACCACCACACAAGTAGTACCTGCTTAGATACTCAGAATTTCAAAAAAGACTTGTACAAACAGTAAAAGCAATCGTATCCTGTGACTGTAAACTAAATTTGCTTTAGCTGAATCAACCCTGGAAATGTCCACAACAAAGAAAGAAACAGATTTGGGCGCGACAGGAGCGGAGCTCGGTCTGCAGTGTGAGCTAAGTGGAGCCAAGTGGCTCTGAGCCAGCAGGCTGGACAAGCAGCGCAGTAATTAGCCGTCTACTCACCATGAACTTCTGCACACTGATGGGGAAGGTTGCAGAGTAGAGCAGGATCTGTCTGTTCTTGGCCAGGAAACTAATAATATCTTCAATAAGCACCACAAAATCCTGAGACAGCAGCTTATCCGCCTGAAGAGAAACGGAATAATAATTACCACGAAGCAAGCCTCTTTTCTTACCCGATACAACACAATACATAAAATAACAGCTAGTTTCTGAAATGACTTTACTCATATTTACCTCATCCATCACCATCATCTGGACTTTATCCACCTTTGCCACTCCCTTCTTTATCAAGTCCAGGATCCTGCCAGGCGTGGCAATGACCACATGCACTGTTGTGAAAACAGAACCATGATTATCATCAAAACTTCCTTTTTACGGGGCATTTTGTGACAATATTTAACAACAGATAACACACTGAATTCAGAGTGACAGCCTCCATAACCTCTCATGGATAAAAGTACCACAAAGCTGGTTGATATGAATCTTTACCGGTCTCATCCAGACGCATGATGTCATCTCTCAGGTTGGTGCCCCCGGTGGTGGCCATGACTTTGACTCCTCCCAGGTGTTTGCTGAGCTGGATGCAAATCTGGCTCATCTGCAGTGCCAGCTCACGAGTGGGCACCATGACAATGGCTGGAAAATTAAAAAAAAAAAAAGAAGTAGAGATTACAAACATGATAGATGGTATGTTATTTCACAAGCTGTTTTCACACATGAAATTAATCTGGCTTTTTAGTTTTACAGTTGTCCTTTCTGCTAGGCAGCACAAAGATGGCCACTTGCTATATTAGCTGTGCCTTCAAATATCACAGAGACTTTGCACTTGAGAACTTAAAGGTTAATGTCAGGCTGAGGTCCATCCCTGTTGGCTCAGTCCTAGAAAAGATCTGGGCTGCAGTGCATGTGTGAAATCTGCTTTGAAGGAAAAACATAGAACCAACAGAAAAAACAAGGCTGGCGAGACAATGACGATGCATTAGCTCCTCTTTCTATAGCACGTGCTTTGTTTCCTAGACAAACTGAAGGAAATGCCATGTCAGGTAAAATGGAAGCATAGGAAAACAACACAAGTTAAAAAACACCTTAAAGAAAAAGGTAGTTAAAACTGTAGTCAGTAAAGCTTATATGTGGAGTCCAACTATAAAACCAAAGGCAGTGCCTCACCCTGTATGTGGTCCTTTTTCAGGTCTATCCTTTCCAGCAGTGGGATGAGATAGGCTCCACTTTTCCCTGTTCCATTCTTGGCTCGGGCCAGAATGTCCCGTCCAGACAGGGCGATGGGAATGCTCTCCTCCTGCAAGGAACCAACAGGCAAACCGTCTGTCTCATTACACAAACATACTTGCCTTTTTTATTTCATGGACACAAATGAAATGTGTGTCTTTGTCTTACATGTTTAAACCATGGCATTTGTGTTTTTAAGGTAGACCATAAAAACAACCCGAATTGTGTCAGCATGTGTAAGCATCTCTCAAATCAAACAAACAAAATAAAATGTATAAAACTGTATGACTGTACAAGTAACCCAGGTTTTTCCCCCCATCATCCACAGTGACAGTTAAAATTAGGTAATGGAGATAAAGCCACTCTTGTGTTAGATTCTTGTAATAATTCACTTGTCTTGTCACCAGGCTGTTACATTTTTATGTCAGTTCACATTTATATTTTCTTTTCAGTTAAATTATATTTAAAGTTTAAGGAAATTATTTGTTTAAAAAGACAAGATTTGTAAAGTTTAACAAATCTGATTTACTTTATAATGAGAAATAATCCTGATCTAAAAAGTGCACCACATCAACCGTGCTGCAGATGATGTTTACTTTTAATGTTAATTTTTGATGAGTTTTAAAGAGAGTACAAAAGAAACAGGATGAAAACACCTATTCTTTTTTAAAAAAGAATAGGTGTTTAGACAAACCATTTCTGTTTGTCTAATACATAAAATTGTAAGTTAATCAATGGGGTTTATTTGGAAAGAAGATAAATGATAATAAATATTGAGCATACCTGAATAGGGGAAGGTTTCTCCCAACCCATCTCAAAGATGCCCATCAGGAGTTCTCTTTTGAGACAATAATCTTCAAACTCATTCCCCTTTGTGGACGTCACATCCTGCAGTGGTCACAGAAATGGTTAGGACATCAGGAGAAAACTAGTCTGAAGCGAAAGCATGACAAGAAACTGAAATCAAATTTTAACTCACTGAGGTTTTGACCCTGTTGTCTTTGGGAGGGAGCTGTAGGCTCTTTTTCCAGTCATCTCCAAACTTAATACCACCTCCGTCCTGAGAGGCTCCTCCTGCTTTCTGGGGAGCACCCAAAGTCTTTCCTTGAGTTGTTGGTGCTGGCTGGACTGCAGCTGGTTTGGTCTGCCCTCTGAGCTGCCCGTTCTGCTTATTCAGTCCCATGACGACCGGGCCCACACTTTCTGTTCTGGCGGTTGCCATTTTCCCTGTTTTTGTCTTCTTTTTTTCTGTCCTTTGAAGTATTAGATTTTTGCGTCTTAGGTTTAATTTTTAAAAATTCTCTTCAGATGTAAAAAAGTTTAATAAAGCATTAACAAACGATATTCTCTCTCTTTTTTTGTTTGAAGTCCAAAGCTGACGACAGAAGTGGATTTGTAGTATTTACATATACACACGTACGTGCAGTTCGGTCCCCTTCAACAACAGAGTGACTGACGTACACAAAACAACAACCAAAAAAAAAAAAAAACTTTTTACAGAAGAGCTCTTCAAAATGAAGAGAAATTTGCATTCATATGCATGAATATACTTGTCCACAATATAGAAAAATTATATGTGAACAAGTATTGAAGCAGTTCAAGTCCTGAAACAGAACAACTAAGGCAATCTGAACTTGGGGATCTTCAATATAATCTTACTTCAATACTTAAACTTCTCTTTGTGAATGGAACAGTATTTCTTATTTCCACTTTTGAGTCCATTAGAGTTGCTCAATATCCCTGTTCTTGACAAAAAAAAAAAAAAAAAGAAAGTAAATGCCCAACTTTGTACAAGTATCTCCCCAAAATTATAGTCCGTAATGCTTTCTGTTTATTTCCACTGTGTGGGTATAAGTCACTCCAAAAAAATGGATCCTGAAATCAAAAATCACACAAGGGGTAACTGAGTCCAAAGCCCAAAAAGCTTTCCACCCTTGCTGAGTCTTCAGTGTGTGTGGGGGGTGTGAGTTTCCTTTCTCCTCCAGGTGTTTGACCCTCTCTCCTTCGACACTACAGGTCTTCAGCTCAGTCTGAAGTGTGAGAGTTGTGGCCTGATCGCCTGCTGCCTCCTCAGAGTCAAAGCCAACAACTCAGACTCCTCACCTAAAAGAAATAAAAGCACGAGATTTTACATTTTTAAATGACCGTGAACAGCTGACTCTAAGTCCCAGTTATAAGTAGTTTACCTATTTACTCTCTTGATCATCAGTTGCACTGAAGATGACATCATAACCCAAAATAGGTAAATAATGATTACAAAATGAGAAAAAGAAGCAAGATCTCATAAATAAACAATTCGGCATTTTTGGGATGTTTGCATTTAAAGCCATTAGGCTGCCATGTTTAACTCCTTATCAGATTACTTGTAATTTGATTTCTTTGCATAAAAACAAGTAGGACTCACAGTGGCCTCCATAGCTTTAAAGTTGCCCTGTTCCAAAGTAGACCCAAACACTAACAAATATTTTTTGTTCCGTTTTGTTGGTAAATAAATTTACTTTCAGCGCTCGTTATCTGTGAAAGCAGAGATGACAGCGTAGGTGGGGATGTTCCAGATCCTGTTTTAACTTTTCATAATGCCACCAATAAACCACTACTGTTTCAACTGAAAACTACCTCCAACTAAACAAAAGGGAAATTAAAAGGATTCGCACCATCAAATTTTACAGGAGATTAAAACTCCTGAGTGTCAAAGACATGCCTGATCATCTACATCAGAATTCCCTACAAAATTTGAGATCTGCAGCTTCTCATTTCAACTTATTGAATTGCAGATATTGCCAACATCCTGCAGTCAAAAACAATACACAAATCAATCACAAAATACACTAATGTGACATGTAGTCACGTAGCTGGGTTTCAGAGGGGTCTGTGGTTATGATGTACCTATGACATATATCTAACCCTTAAGTCTAATCTGTTCTGTTAAGGGTGTCTCTGAAGAAATGTTACACACACAGTCAGTTGGCTTTGAAGTAATGGAGTAGCAGCTACAACAGGCCACACAGAAACCTAGTCTGCCAGTCATTCTCACATATTTGACAACGGTTAAACTCCAAAAGCCCACAGATGCAAAAATGCACTGGGAAAAAAAATTCATCATCAAAGCGGACTTTTCTTTCGAATCTACTGTTACTAATATTTATTAATTCTTTATTTAAACTGGCAGCATTCTTACGTGATTTCATATTAAATATTGATGCTAAATGCAACATAGTTAAATAATAGTGCTATATTTTTAAGAAGTGAACAGTTAGTAGTAGTTCGTTTATAAGCATACAGATTAATTACAGAATACCTACAGAGTAACTAACTAATGAATATTCAGTATATAGAAACACTGAATATTTCCGTATTAAAACACCATACTCAACAGGCTGTGCCACTTTTATTAAAAAGCTCAAACTGCGTTTTCGGCTTCTTGCAGACCCTTCCCCCTTTAGTTAAAGTTGTTGAGAATCTGCTCTTTTGTTAGTAAAGTTGGCCGACTTCTGCCCTGAACAGTGATAAATAAAAGCGGCAGTTATTTGCAGAAAGCGACACGCTGCTTCAGCACTCCGAGGTTAGAGAGGTGAACCTGCCAGGTGGCAGCCCTCAGATTAACGAAGCCCAAACTGTCAGGATTTTCTTCTTTTTTTAAATTGAGTCTATCCTTTACTGAGGCTCAAATCAGCTTGAAACAAATCAAACAATCACAGTTTGAATCGACTGCCAAAAGCTGCTCACAGCGTCATAACTTTACCAAGTTTTTTTTCCTCCACCGTTCAGACTGCACATTAGCTTAAACTTAATTTTCACGCAGTTTTCCAAACGCACTCTGAAATTAATTAACTTTAACACACCAAAACAATTACTTTGGATTTGATAAACTTTACATACCTTCATTTATTGATTAATATCTTACATTAACGCTGCCTCTAAGGAGAAACACTAAATACGTTATGCTAACGGAGCTAAAGTTAACGAGCGACTGAGCCGTTAAAACGTTCGTTCGTCTTTTACTTTTTATGATCTTTTAATTTATCATAACGATAACAATGCGATAAAAATGTACTTTGACTGGGTTAATTCTTTTGCAATGTTTCCACCAAAGCTTCATGGAATACGGCTATCCTCCGGACTAATTTAGCACAAATAACTCCACTCGCTAACGTTAGCTACATGCTAATCTGCTCATAGCAACTCAGATGTTTTTTTACAGAAAGTAAACGCCTCAAAGCTCCGCAAACCTACCTTTATTGTTTTATTTTTCTGCAAGGAACACTCACTGCGCGGTCGATCAACTATTTCCTTTACAATAAGCTTCAATCACTGATTTTTTTTCTGGATATAAATCTCCTCTATTGTGTTTCTTCTTCCTTTAAATCAACATGGTCGCCTCTTCTTCGTCTCCTCTTCCTCGTCGTCTCCCTGCTGTTTATCACACGTGAGACTCCAAGACGTTGCTGCCACCTGCTGGCGCACCTAGTTACTGCTACATAGGATTTATATTTTTAACTATAATTATATTATTCATGTTTATTTTTATATTTTATGGAATGATTAAATAAAAGTTGAATATAAAAAAAAGCTCCGTAAAGCGATCAATATAGCATTCTCATTGTGTACTTTATCTAATCAGCCACAGAGTTTTCTTCTCAGTCATAAACGCACCTTTTTGTGACTTTTATACAAAGTCACAAAAAGTGCCTAATTACCTGAAACACAGCTCACAGTTGTTTTAGATCTTTGCCCACACATTCTTTGCTCAAGGTTACAATCACCTACCGATCATAATAGGTTCAAATGAGTTCAAATATGCACTCTTACTGCTCTGACTCCTTATTGTAAACCTGTTTCCCATAATGTTTGGTACAGAGATGAATGGTAAATAAAAGCTTCCTAGCTCAGGCAACATTTCTGGCAGCTAACACTGAGGGAGCAACAGCTACATTCTTGCTAAAAAAAAATCTAACCTACATCCCAAAGGTTAAAAACTGGTTATGGACAAATCAAGTGTGTGATCATGTATAAGTTGTATAGTTTTAATGTTTTATTTGGGAACAGAATGGTGTGTATGTGTAAGTTTGGTGATGGAGTTTTTATTATGAATGAATGATGAATTTTTATGAATTATTATGTCTATTTTTATGCTTAAGGACAACAGATGGAAATTAGCCCTTGGCTATAATCTGGTATGTTTACATTCATGTAAATTTTTTTTACATTTATGTTCATTAACATGCACTGTCCTAAATAAATAAATAAATATCCCAGAGAGTGTCTATAATAGAGGGTTAATTTGAGGATGGGTACCTAGAGGGATGAAGTATCTCGGGATTAGGCTAAGCCAAGATATGGAGGACCTACCCCAACTCAATTTTGACCCAGTCCTACTAAAAATAAAAACGTCTAAGGAGCTTGGAAAGAAAAGCGTCTGGACTTCTTCGAGGTGTTTGAAGATATTTCACCTCTCATCCAAGAAGCTTCTTCAGTTCTAAGGGTCAATGGTGGGGAGTCCCAGATTTAAACCCAGTGGGAGTTTAAATCTGTTAAATAAAGAGGGACAAAGGACCCCCTGATGATCCTCTACCTAATCACATGAGCCAAGGTGTGAAAGCGGGTGTGGTTCCCAATCAGCCAGGGTTTCGGGTGAGCTTATTGAGAAATCTGGCCCCACCCTATCATGTGATTTCCTGAGGTCAGATGGCCCAGGATGTGAGTGGGCGTTAAGGCGTCTGGGAGCAAAAAAATGGAGCAAATTAAAAATCTCATTGTGGGGCAAAATAAATATTGTAAAAATGATTATAGCTCCCCAATTCAACTACGTAGTAATCATGTTACCAAATGTGATACTGCCTGTTTTCTTCAAACAGAATGAAAACTTAATTAAGCAGTTTCTGTGGGATGGGAAAAGGGCAAGAATCAAGCTAAGTAAATTATATGGCCCTAGAGAGAAGGGCGGCTTAAGTTTACCCGATCCAAGACTATATTCAATCTCATTCGAGGTGGCAAAATTGGTTAATTACTGGGGAAAAAAATCAAGCTGGACAGGAATGGCTGAGTATAGAGTCTGAGATTTATGACCCAAAATGTATGCTGTCTCAAAGCCGCACTTCAACGAACGCAATTTTGCTTCACTCTAGCCAGGTATGGCTGAATATAGAATTCTTAAAATATCACCTCATGTGCAGTTTTACTCATTGCTTTGGAACAATCCAGCTGTTCGTATAGGGGGGAGAAAATGGTGTTTTGGAAATTGTGGCAGTCTCATGGCATAAATGTTATTAGTGACTCATTTAAAGATGGGGAATTTATGTCCTATATAGATCTTGTCCAAACATACAAATTGGAAGGGAAGGAACATCTTTGGAGATATTGGCAAATTAGACATTGTGTGATGTCCAAGTTCAGAATCTTGTTCTAAATTTTATAAATATTCCTCGGGAGCGCCACACAGCATAATGCTTTTATAAGTTGGTAAATGATAATAGAAGTGGGTGTTCGAATATTAAAACTTTGTGGCAGAAAGATTTAAATGCACCAATTCCAAACATAAAATGGATGGGAATTTTGGTAGAAAATGGGATTTATGTTAAGGAGGCGAGGAGCAAATGCATACAATATAAAATTGTGCATAGATATTATCATACTCCAACAAGGTTACACAGCATGAAGCTTATGCCTGACTATCTCTGTTGGAAATGTAAAAGTGAGGTGTGGACTTTCCTACATTGTTTTTGCAAATGTTCCCTTAAAGCTCCTTTTTGGAAGGAAGTCGTCACACTTTTAAAAGGTTGTTCAGGATCAGAAGTGCCCTTAACTCCTGAATTGTGTTTGTTAGGAGACCGTTCTCATATTCCAAGAATTCATAATAATGTTTTTACGGTTGTTATGGTTGGACTGGTAACTGCATTGAGGATTATCCTCAGGCACTGGAAGACTACAGGACTTCCTGAGCTGAAAGACTGGATCAGAGCAATGGCAGAGACTGCTTCCTATGAGTCCATGCTGAATAAACTTAAAAATGATACAAAAGACAAAGATAAAATTTGGGACTACTTTTGGAGCTATCTGAAGCACACAGGAAATCACGACCATAATACCATAATCTGAAGGATTATTAACTGTGACTACCAGCTAATATGTTACTTTACTGTCATTTTTAGTTGCCCGTTTCTGTGTTTCTTCTTTCAGAACCTACTGTAAGTTAGCTTCTCTTTCCTCTCTTAGACTTTTAAGGAGGGATGCACACCAGCAGTTTTCTTGGTTTCTCCCCCCCCCTCCCCCCCGCTCTTATACAGGTTTAAGTATATGTTTTCAAAAAACTTGCAAAATCAATAAAAACTTAAATGTAAAAAAAAATATGAGGATGTGAGAGCCATGTTACATTTCCTCAGATTCACAGGTTATTCTGACAAGCTAAGGTGATGCACACTGTGACCTCTGGGTTCAGAATGTGTTTCGCTTTTGTTGTCAGTGAAACCTGCCATGCAAGCTTATGTAAAACAATAACACTAGAGAACACAGAAAACAGTAGACCACATATTAAATGTTAATACTGAAAGGTCTTATTGTTTTCTTGATGGACAATAACTCAGGTATAATATTGTTTTTCTTTTTAAAGACTGGAAACGTTGACCCAGATAGATAAAGACACAGGCATATCCAAGATGTGTTTGAATCACACAGTGACTGCTGACTCCTGTTCCTCAGACTTACTGGTGCTCTTGGTGACAATGGTATCCTAGATGCTTATTAAACTCTAAGAGCTGGCTCAACAGGTTTGATCCCAGTGACGTTGCTGCTGATGGTGGAACTGTATCGCCATGTGAGGCTTTCAATGGGAACAGGAATTATAAACTTCTCGTGGACATTTTTGTAATTGATGTGACACATCAACGCCCTCACTCAAGGACAACGAGGCAAACGTAGAAAGAGTGGACACACAAATTCCTTTTTTAATAGAGCTAGATGGTTGTGTTTAAATCAGTTTTGACTTATTTATAGCACTGATGACTCTGCCATCATTGATCGAGGTTTCCTTCAGAGTATTGCCAGCTGCTGTTGAGTGACATAAGCCAGGAAATGGACTGAGGTCTGCACTTGTAGCAGACAAACATTTTTATCTTAACATTAAAGCTGAGCGCAGCTATTTAGCTGACAGAGTCCGATTAGAGGACGCAGACAGATAAAGGGGAGAAAAAACTGCAAGAACGAAGCAAATGACTGGCAACAGAGCAATCCGTATGAAGGCTGTGATCCTAAAGTTGCGCACACACTCGAAAATTTGAAAACGAGAAAAGCCATCAGTGTGTTAAAAACTAAAGCAGTTATTTCACCATTTACTGCCACCAACATAAACATTAAATTTAAACTAATCAAAAGCAAGTTTACTTCCTGTCAACATCTGTGACACCTAACGTTGAAGGACACGTAATGCTCAGATTCACTAATCTGAGTTATCACCATGCACCTCATTAAAAAAATGCAAATGCAAAAACTTCAGAGTGTAGTTTTATTCAACAGTTGTGAAAGAATAACAACATGATAAAACAGTTAATTTACACCTTATAAAGTTACAATCACGCTGGTACCAGATACTGCTGGTAAATACAAGGTGAAGGCCTTTTTAATGGTAAGTAAACATGTAACAAACTGTAAAAAAAAGAAACAACAAAAAAACCCAACAACCCAAAACAGATGACACACCTTATCCAAATAACAACAATAATAATAATAATAATAATACTACAGTGCATCTGGAAGGTGATTCCTATACAAGTAAACCATTAACACCGGTCAGTTTGACGTAGGCATTGTGAAATAAAGTGTTTCTAACTTAGATCATATATGTTTAGACAGCTTTGAATTTTAGGCACAGCAGCTTACCGACTTCAGAAATCTTCCATCAGGTGATAAATTACTACAAGAGCTGGTTATTGTGATTTTCTGAGTTAAATTTCTGTCAGTCTGTGATACTCTGAATGTGCAACAGATTGTAAACATGTAAATCCCGGTAGAAAAATACTTCATAACTATGTTTTTTGTCGTTATTATTATTAGGATCCTATTAAAGCTGGTTGTAAGAAGTTTTCAGTGGTTCACTTGAACGCCACTACCTACAGAAAACGCTGTGCGGGGTTAAAGTGCAGAACGACAAAGCTTCCTCCACTTTGTGCTTGTAATTCCTCCTCATTTGTTTCTTTTTCACTTTTCTGTCAGATCTTTCTCTCTCTTTTTTCTTTATTTAGAAGTCCCAAGAATATTGGATCAGTCATCCCGATAAGTTGGCACTCTTAACACATGTTTAATTAAGTCTCTTCCACAAGATCGTGCGGTGGGTTTTCTTGCTCAAAAACCTCCCTTATTCGTGCTACGCAGACTTCTGCAGCCACATCCGTCTCCTTGGAGAGCTGGTACAGGCTGAGGAAACCATGTGGGAGGTCCTTCGCCACTGTCAGACTCACAGGTTGGCCCATGTCTCGAAGCTTCTTGGCAAACATCACAGAGTCGTCCAGCAGGGCATCGAGAGCAGAGGCCTGTGTGGGCAAAACAGTCAATTCAAATTCTGCTGTGAGTAATAGACTGCAGTTCAACTCACACTGGACTTTATGAGGAGAAATCAAGTAAGCTAAATGTTAAAAGTGCCTTTTGTATCTAGTACATTTTCTAGAGCATCTGTCCCGTTGAGCCACTGTGTGACTCAGCTACCAATGATCTGTGAGTGCTACATATTGTCTCAAATGA
>NW_005187494.1:1236836-1252621 GCF_000239375.1 Pundamilia nyererei
ACAAGCCATGTGGTCCATCTAATCTGACTGAGCTGGAGCTGTTTTGCAAAGAAGAATGTGCAAGGATTTCAGTCTCTAGATGTGCAAAGCTGGTGGAGACAAACCCTAAAAGACTGGCAGCTGTAATTGCAGCAAAAGGTGGTTCTACAAAGTATTGACTCAGGGGGCTGAATAATTACGCACACCCCACTTTGCAGTTATTTATTTGTAAAAAATGTTTGGAATCATGTATGATTTTCGTTCCACTTCTCACATGTACACCACATTGTGTTGGTCTTTCACGTGGAATTCCAATAAAATTGCTGTAATGTGACAAAGTTCAAGGGGGCCGAATACTTTTGCAAGCCACTGTATACCATCGTCTCGATGTCCTCCATTGTCACTTGTTGTTTGTGTCAGACACAGATGACATCACAGGACTTTTCTCAAGTTGAGTCAAGGCGAGCAGAGAAGGCACTAGTGGAAAAGAGGCAACAGACCCGCTCATTGATCTAACCCCATGCATGGAGAACCAGTCAAGAAGGCCACCGCTAGTAAGCAGTGACTGAACTTCAAAATAAAAGTGTGGGGATTGTTGTTATCCACTGGTTAGAGTGATAATTAAGTAAAGAAAAACATTAGTTTCAAATATACTTTGGGCAGCCTTTAGTATACATGGGCGAATATATGTATACACCCATGTATACTGGATGTCTGAGTGTGAAGCCCATGGGCAAAACTGATCAACTAAAGAAAAAGACAGAGGTGTCTATTGTGTGACAACAAATCGAGTTTTATGGCTAGAAATTCCAAAAGTTGCCCAAATCCTAATCTAAACATGAACTCTTTCCATCTCCTTTCTTACCACTATGTGCACAGGTGGCAGGCCTTTCAGCATGCTGTTGGGAGCCAGCAGGGGTGACACAAATGGATTCTTTATAACTGGACAGGATGTTGGGTTAACCATAGCAAGAGACTCAGAGCGCAGAGGCTCAAAGCCTTGTGGGTAACAAAGCTGAGCTCCAGAGTTGGGTACGGAAGCTTGGTTGGACATGTGGGTTTCAGTCTGTCTCTGTGAAGACGAGCGGGAGAGCGAGCGACCTGAAGTCCGCCTTGGGTCCAGAAAGGACTGGATCCAGTTAGAGGCTCCCTGAGTGAGATCACTGAGCAGCATGGCCGTGTCTCTACTCAGAGTGCTCAGAGTGCTGCTCCCCATTGCAGGCTGCACTGTCTGGTAGTCTATACCTGAGAGGATACAAATGTTTGGTCAGCAGAGGAAACAACAACCGTGAAGAAAAACAAACAAACAAACAACAACAAAAATAAAAAACCCATACACAAGTCTGGCACACACTTGTGAATTATTAGAGAATATCCACTGAACTACAAATCAGCAGATATGCCCAATACCTAAGAGTTTTACAAGTACTTTTTAAGGTACTTTAAAAAGAGGGTGTTCTATTGCTTATACATGAGAAGAATTTGTCACATATGAACAGAGGCTTTCTGTATCCAGCTCAATCCCACAGTCCAAAAACATGCTATTAGTGATTTTAAAGTGGCCATGGATGAGAGGTAGATAGAGGGTTTGACTGTGTAACTATACAGAGCACTGTATGGGTATAAGAGGGTTGTATTTCAAAGTCTTTTCAGCGGTTAGTAAGTTGTACTTGAGAAAAACAACTGAAAAACAGCTTCAGAAGCACTTGGTATTAAATCCACCAAACATCTATTGAATAACTCTTGGATTATCTTTGACAGAGACCTTCTGCTTCAGTCTCAAATATAACTGATGATCGTGAACAGTTGTATCACAACTACTAGCCAACTACAACTTTGAGACTTTATTCCAGTAAGTCTTCTCATTTTCACCTTGATTTAAATCTAGATTTACTATTGTCTGTATACCAATAGAGTCTTGGGGGATTACAACACTCAGTCTCTTTTTGACCCTGAAACACTTCTTGGGTGCAGCTGGGTGCAAGAAGACAAACGCAACAAGTGCCATCGTTAAAAAAACAACAACTCAGCAACCTAAAAGAAACCAGATGAAGAACAGCAAAACAAATGGAAGATATGTGAAATATGAGCATTAATGGATTGGTGAGGCTGTGCTGGCTTTATCTTTTGGCTTATTACGCCAGTAATGAAGTCAGAGAATGAGAGGCAGTGGTGGAGTGAGCCAAAAAATAAATAAAGAGAGGGAGCAGTGTCAGTAAAAACAAAGCGGTGAATCATAAAAATAATGCGTTATTTTCAGACCGTTTTACAGCAGTTACATTCCAGAGCGCTAATAAACACACCCAGATCTCTGCTGCTCATAACTGACGAGCAGGCTTCATCACGTCTGCTGCGGCTCCTTTGTGTGTATCAACCGTCACATTGACATTCAGCTCTGAAATGCATTGAGACAGCCAGGATGTAATCTGCTCTGTACATTTTTAATAATAGATTCTGTGATTCGTCTCTACGCCGGCTGACTAATTTGCCTATACAAGCCTTCAAATTTTAGCCAAAATGATCTTTTTAAAAGTTAATTATCTGGAAATGATCAGAAAGCAGATCAAACTTCCAGAGTACCAGTGCTGGTTTTTGTTACTCTGCATCACAGACATTAAATTGGTGCAGGGCTGCTAGTATATCCCATGATATTGATGCTTATAGAAAAAAAATGTGCTTTTGGCTTTAGATTGTGACACTTGGATTAAGTGTAAAATTGTTTGGTTTTCAGTTTTTAACAGAGCTTTAGATTGTTTATTAAGTAGGTATATCCTGAATCTATGACGGCTACAACTTACATGAGGATGTAACTTGTAAATATATTTACAGATATTAAGGAAAATGTTTGCATGGCTTCATTAAATATACCAAATTATACCCAGTCTGCCAGCAGACTCAGCTCAACTCAGTTCTCTTTATATAGTGCCATATTACAGCAACAGTTACCTCAAGGCGCTTTACATTGTTTTTGTAGGCTAAACCCCAACAATAATACAGAGAAAACAGCAAAAACCCAACAACCAGATGTCCCCTATGAGCAAGCGCTTTGGCGACACTGGAAAGGAAAAACTCCCTTTTAACAGGAAGAAACCTTTGGCAGAATGAGGCTCAGGGAGGGGCGGCCATTGTTGAAATTATGTCATTATTTCCCAGTTTAAAAATGGCTGTGGTATGACAGCAAAAGCGGAACCACAGACAAACTGATCTAGTTTTTGTTTCTGTATATAGTACAGGTCCACTCAGACAAAGCATGAAACACTTATATTATTAGAATGACGGTGATAAATACATGTCTTTGTTTTTGGTAATTAACAACAAGTGAACAACAGGTCACATGACTGAAACCTTCCAGTTTTTGTTTTGGCAGTTATGCGTGGCTGACAACAGGAAGACATCTAGCCGGTGCAATGAAGATTAAATCGAAGGTAGGCACAGATTTTGTTTTTAGTACATGCTTAATTAGAAGTTTGACAGGGCAGACAAATCGTAAGGTTTTCCTCCCGCATTTGACGGTTTATACATAAATCCTCTTAATATTCCGTGTTCTTGTCAGGTGGCACCTGGATGTACTTGTGTTAAATGATCTGTAAAACAACACACCTGATCTCCATGCAGGCACACACGCCCTGCACACACACATACCTGCATAAGCATTAATGCACTTGGTGAGTACACCTAGAGGCAACAGCGGGTCAATGAGAGTGAGCAGGCGGGAGGGTGAAGCATCGGTGGTGAGCAAAGTGGCGGGGTAGGCGGCCATAATGCCGTCAGGGATTCGGATGCCGGTGGATATGGCCTTCATGGACACGGTGATGCAGAGATTCCCTCCAGCACTGTCGCCTGCCAGACAAACTCGCTCTGCAGTGGAGCCTGACAATAAAAACAAAAATAATTCCCACAATAATTCTTTGGGACCATGGCTGCAGATTCAGATGTGCTGTTGTGATATTTTTAAACTGTAAAAATACTTCCTGCCATGATTTTGTCAATCTAGTGCTCAATCTACTACTTGCAGTAAATGCAGTCATTTATGTGTGGTGTACTGTTGTGTACTTTTTTTTAACTTAAGATATCTCAGACTATTTATCATCTGTTTTTAAATTAATCTCTCATGAGAAAAAATTAAACAAGAGAAAATTCCTAAAGTATAAAAAGTAGAGAGTGGGGTAAAGGATGATTTTATGGCTTTCTTGGCTTTGGGGTTCATGAACAGTTTCAAAAATTCTCAGAAAAACTTATAAGAAAGACGAAATTTGAAAAAAATAGGTCATTATGGACTGGTTTTACTGGTTTGCCCCACTTTAAATCAAATTAGGCAACATGTGGTCCATGAATTACAATGAGTTTAGCTTTACAGTAAGATAACACACACTGACCCAGCAGGTGACAGTTATTCAGTGCCCAGCAGTAGGCGTAAAAACATTCCTCTAGAGCTCTGGGAAAGGGTGCTTCAGGTGACAGAGAGTAGTCGACGGAGAGGACCGGGACATTCAGCTCCTTCGACCAGCTGCGAAGATAGTTCTGCAACACGAGTGGGTTAAAAGGCATGCGATTAATTTATTTTCACAGGAATGCAAGATCTAGTGCTACCTGTTACTATTATTATCACTGGAATTTGAGTAGAATTAATCAGAACAGCTATGACAGATAAAAAAGAAAAAAGTCTGTCTTCTGTAGTGTACCTCGTGAGATTTCGAAGTCTGGGCCACAAAGCCCCCTCCATGGAAGTGGATGAGCAGCCAGGGGGAGCGAGGCTGTTTCTGTACCCAGGGCAGATGGGTGGAGATGGGGGGAGGCTTAGCACGGGACAAAACTAGAAGCTCTTCACTGTCCTGTAAAGTGAAAGGATGAGATCATAAAATAAAGTAAACAAAGCAATCAAGTCTTTTAACAGAAGTCATCTTTCAGCATGTGTACAACCACATTTTTGCAGCTCTCTAATGAAAACCTTGAATATTTCCCCTGTGCTCATTTTTCATTGCCCATCCATAAGCAAATTTTACTGGTTACTAAAATAGCCCTACTAGTTTTATCCAATCTCAAAAACACATAATACAAAAAATACAGAATGTATTTACTGCGCTTATTCTGTAAAAAGTCTGATCCTCACCATATTGGTCAGTCGTGTCAACAACTGTATTTACATATTATAGTCTTTTAAATGCCTTCTCTACATAAAATGTCTTTTTTCTTCTTCTTCTACTCTACGAGTTGTTGACCTTCACCTGTCCTTCTCGGAGTTCATAGGAGATCAGACGCATGTGGACTGGCCCGGGGCCCCAGTGAGCTATTGGAGGTGACACAGTGACAGAGAGCCTGGGGTCGGAGGCCAGAGGAAGGCGTAGAGTGACTGGAGGCACGGTCATGGTGAAGTTTACTTGCACTTGTTTGGAGGCTATTCTGTTGAAGCCCTGAAAAGAGTAAGAAATGGAAGAAAGTTCAAATGCTGAAGATAACTTTAGGTAAAAGACAAGCAAAGGAAGGAGTCTGTGATTCTGCCTACTGTTAATAGGCCGGACTCTGTGAGGTTCCAGAAGGACTTCCAGAACTGCATGTCCAGATTCTGGGTAATGCGCTCAAACTCAGCGCCCCGGAGCTCTGGATCAATAACATACTTCCCTGATGTGAGGAGAGACAAGGCTGCTGTTCCTAAAGGAGGACAGATACTTATTTTAAAGATGGGTAAAGGTAAAAATGCCCATTCAGAAGAAGGAAATGTAACTTTTGACAACATCCTAAATAAAATTAAAAAAAACCTCACCTAAGCCTGACTGTTGTTTACCATAGGTTTCTCCATATGAAACCATACTTATGACAACAGTCTGCAGGAACGGGCGAATGGAAGGGGAGTACTGTGAAACAAAATAAGAGGGGCATTTAATAAATACATTCAAAAGACAGGGCTCTTACTTATTTTTAAGTATTAATTACCACCACAAAACATAAGAGACTTGTGTGAAAGACCTAGGGATCGGTTCACCCTGCCTGGGACAGGGTTACCAGAGGCTCGCCCTGGAACCAGGCCCAGGAGCATCTGGTGGCTTGGCCTTAGTTCATGGGGCCCAGTGTAAACTTGCCTAATCTGCATATAGTAAGCGTAATGAGCCTATATTACAGTACTTAATGATAGTCTGTGAAGCCTTTGCTTTTATTTCTAAATAATAAAAATAAATGTAATTTAAGCTGCCAGAAATTAAATCGCAGTTAAAATCCTTGTCATGTTTTTATTAGGGGAAAGGTCTAAACCTACTGCAGGGCTGCAGGTGGCAGAATTGACAAATCAAACCAACAAAAAAAAAAAATATATATATATATAATAAAACAAAGTTGATTACAAATATGTCTCCACTGTTGGCTGACCTGAAAGCCCAGACAGCGGCCGTAGAAACACGCTTTGTGCATGGAGGAGTACTCCTGCACAAAGCTGCGGCTCAGGTCCTTGTCCTGCAGGGAGTACAGCTGGCCGCAGTCGTTGTCGTTGATCAGCTGCTGGGCGAGATGGAGAAGAGCTCGGAGCTGGCAAAGGGCGCTGCAGTACGCCTCCATCTCAGACGTGTTGTGGTCAACCCTGAAGAAGGGGTTGCTGTAACTGGAGGCAATGTAACGGGCTTTGTGGATGATGTGCAAAAGGCAAGCCTCCAAGACCTGAAAGAAACAACAGGATGAGAGGTTGGAAGGCATACATGAAATGCACATGTTTATTATGGCTTTTCATGAAATATAGTTAATTTTAAAAAAGGCTCTCATGCAGCCCAATCACACACTGAGATGATGGGCTTTTTATATCTGTAGTGATTATTATAACATTTATGATGTGCTCCAAAACCTATGAAAATTTAAGATTGAACCAAGATTAAAACAATCTTGGTACCTACTATATAAACTTAAGGGAGAACTACATTTCACAGTAGTGTAACCACCAAACCTTAAACCACACAGGAAGTCAACCATTTTTAAACCATTAAAGAATTTTGTGGTTGTTTTCCAATTTGCAGAGTTTGTACTTTAACTCACTGCAGACAATTAATCAGACTGATATCATATTTTGTCAGTCTTCTACAGACTTTTGCATTACTTAGTTTGTTTGTTAATTGTTAATTTGTTTTATTCCTAATTTCTCATGTTTTAGGAGTGTCTGTATAACTCAAGATATCAACAGATTTTTTTTAAATTTAAGGTTTACACATAAAAAAGATCTCTTGAACTGAATTGATATTTAATTTAATTGATATTTTTATATTGTTGCTGAATTTCTATAAACTTGAAAAAAAAAAAAACTCAAATGAAAAACCTAAATGGAAAAATATGTTAACTCAGCAAAAACAATAAGGGCCAACCCTCCCATTATCCTGAACTCGATAAGCAGAAGAAAATGGATAAATAGATCAATAAAAATGAGTGAATCTGTACTTGAATCATCTGAACCCCACACTTCTAATATTTGCAGAAATACAAATATTAAAATGTTGTTGTTGTTAAAATGCAATAACCTACAATCTAATAAACCGATTTTTTTCTAATGATTTAAACCAAAGATCTGAAAAACCAAACACACTGTTAGTCACATAACACACACGGTCCAGCCACCGTCATACCTTGACCAGCGTGCGGTAGCCATTCCCGGGTGTTTGTGCATCAAAGTCATAATGGTGATAGACGGCGGTGAAGCTGGTTACTACAGGCTCCAGGGCTCGACCATGTTCCTGAATCTGTTTCACACAAGTGACCAGACGCTCAACAGCAGTGCCGTGTGGCAAACGAGAAGGCCCGCAAAAAACAGAGATGTTGTCTTGGCACACTTTCTCCAAGGTTGCAAACACAACCTCGTAATCCATTTCTGGGGCTGTGAAGGAAAGAGAGAGAAAGAAGAAGAGACCGCCGAGTGAAACTTGTCATTCATTTGAAGCTCTCTGTGTCGATACAGCAAACCTCTGATGTGCGCTTTATACATCTAAATAAAAGACTTAGGGGAAACCCAAAGATCGCAGTGATCTCATTGCCAGTGATTACACTGTATTATCTGTTCAAGGGTTGAAGTTCAACTGACCTCATGAGAGCAGTTGACTGTTATCCAATAAAGAGCAATAAAGATAAGGAGAAAACGTGGCAGTCACAAAATAATAAACAAATCTGTGGAAGACTTCTGTAATGGCAAAGATGGTGCATCTCCAAATGAAAATGAAATGAATCACGCCCTTTATTATAACATAACTGGGAAGGTATCCAGCAGTGTACTGGCCATTGGGTCTGTGCTGCATCATATTGTCAGCAATTAATCTTGAAAAAAATGTTTAAGTAATATAACAATGTCACGTTGCAACATCTTTGCTGTAACAACACTATTTACCTTCCCTGACAACGACACATTGCGTGAGGTCTTACATCTGATGATTTAGCTGTGGGTCGGGGAACTCCAGGGCTCAAGGTCCGGTATCCTCCAGGTTTTAAATGTGTCCTTGATCCAATACAGCCGATTTAAATGGCTAAATTACGTTCACAACATGTTATGAAGTCCTCCAGAGATCTGGTAATGAACTAATCATTTGATTCAGGTGTGTTGACCCAGGGTGAAATCTAAAACCTGCAGGACACCAGACCTTGAGGCTTGGAGTTCAACAACCTCCAACACAGAACTTTGCAAAACATGAAACAAAAAACAAACTTCCAACTAAAAAAGGAAACAAACTACATACACAGGGTTACCCAAAGTGTCGTGGGATTGTCCACCATGGATGCACCAATTCGATTTGGATCTGATACCCATTCAATCCCGACTAACAAAAGCTGGATCGGCTGTCAGTGGTAAAGAGCTGATCTATGGGCCCATCTGTTCACCCGTTATGTTTGCTGTAGCACTTGTTGGAATGCTTTTAATTTTTTATTAGGATTATTTCAATTTAACAGTCATTTGTCATAAAGCGGAATAGAAACTGCTATCCTGCACTCCAGAATCAGCAGACTCTGATCAATTAAAGGAAAGTCAAACTAGATGTTTCTTTACACATAAAGAATTCTTCCCAGTCTCTTCCCACAGTGAGGAATAGTTTTTTTAATTCAACACTGGTGTCTAATTGGCACCCTATATTGAATTAAAACTGGAAAAAGTTGAATTAATGCGTTCCTAAATATCACACACACACACACACACACACAACACAGGAGAGGACATTCACCCACTAAAGATCATATTGCATATGATGATTAATAAAAAGAGCAGTCACAGTTTAACATGCATCGTCGTGCTACATTAAAAGCCATTGTGGAAATGATCATGGAGACAATGGACCAGTGTGTGTGGTGTGGCTTTACTAAAAAAAGAAAAGTAAAATCTTTCATGTCAGCAGCAGCTGTCAGAGCGCAGAGCCTGCAGCGAAGAGTGAAATCGGGACACCGTGCCAAATGTGGAGATGCTCATAAACACTGAAAGCTTTGTCGCAGTTTTGACACATGGTCGATTGTGTTTTTCCATTTCTGGGCAGCACTCCGTGCCTTAGAGAGATGACCTTTAGGCTTCTCACAATATTTTAATGCTATAAGGGCTGCAGTGTGATGCACATCTGCCTGCAAAGCCCACTAAACAGCAGTTAGAAACAAGCTCGCACAGATGACAAGGGCTGCAGCTATAGATTATAGTAATCTGCTATTCTATCGCTAATTGAGCAATAATAAATATTCAACAGAGTAAAATGAACTGCTGATTTTTGACATTGCAATGTTTTTATTACTTTCACTGCAATCCACATTTGTCAAAAAAAAACCTTACTGCTGTATTTGCGTGCCATATCAAAAACATATTTCTTAAGAAAATATTTTCTTAAATGCAAAATTAAATAATCTGAAGTATGGTGATATTAGATAAAAATAGGTATACATACTTACATTAACAGATGGAAAAATAAGAGTTCTGACATTATTATATCTTCAGGATGAAGTAGATTTGGTGTGTGTTGTCTGTGTGTTTACGTGTGGTAGTGAATAAGTGAGTTTGCAAGCCTATAAATGAGCATGTGCAATGAAGAAAAGCGAGTACATCAGCATTCTCAGAACTGAGGATTGACCTGTGGTTTGATGTAAAATTTCATGGTGCAGAAAAAGTTCTGATGGTGTAGATGCTGATAATGTTAATAATTGATGTTAATAATAATTCAGTGCCCAGCCTTACAGTGCCAGGTCAGTGGCCCATGCAAAACTTTACTAGTTTGCCTTTATTTTTAGATGTTTAAGTAGTTAGTTAACTACTGTGTGTGACTAGCCAAATAGTTGACCAACCGTTGCTACTGTCACTAGTCGGTACCAGATGTAATAGTCAATCAATCTAATTGTTTTATACATTAATTGATACACGATGCCAGTAAATAGTTGTGTCCTAATGTCATGCAACCACCTACAACCAGATGCATATGATGAGAAACGACATTAAATCTGTTAACCTCGGCCTGATTTGTTGTTAACGCTATTATTGCTAGTTCTTTTAAAGGTGAAAAAATTAGATGGCAGATAAACGTATCATGTATGCAGAGGAGTCTAGTCATACATCAAAAGGAGTCAGCTGAGGCCTTCTGGGTAAGCTGGTCCGACCGATGTATGCAGCGGCTGGCCTGGGAACACCTCGACGTTTCCCTTGATAAGCTGGAGGAGGTGGGTGGGGAGAGAGAATTCTCGGCTTCCCTGCTTAGGTTGCTGTCCCCATGACCCAACTTCAGACAAGCAGAAGAAAAAAGATGGATGACTTATCTTTTTGTTATTTTAGATTTGAACTTTCATTGAAGCGGTTGCCATGAATTTTCAAACAGCGTGCAAAAAACACAGCACAAAATCACCCTGTTTAGTCACGGTTTATTCATTTTTCAGGTGGTAATTTGTCATGTTTTTAACAACCCATTAACATGTTTGCAGTAACATGTTTTTATATCATATTTAACATTAATTTAGTGTTTTTCTTCTTCACTGTCTGGACTACAATGTGCAATGTTTATAAAGCACCATGCAAGGTGCTGCACAGTTAAGCAACATGACTCGTTATTGAAGAATGAGATTAAAGGTTTAAATTGTCTTTGTTTAAAAGGCTTTGGACATAAAACAGTTCCCAAATTTGGCTTTATATCTGAGTGTAAATTTTAGTTTTAGCCTAGTTGGTTAGTCTAATTTACTTTCCTTGTTTAGTCGACAAGGGACTTAGTAGCCAGGAACATCGCTAGTTGTGAAACAATTTAATTTAGATTTTATAATAAATATGCAAAATAATGTTATCAAAGAGTTGAAATAATGTCACCCTCTTAGATTCCCCTCTGCTTGTTGTACCTACTGTTGTGACAGAAAAAAAGCACTGCTTTCATCAGCTTTCAGCAAATTGCCCAATTCAAACATGGTATCAGATTGGGTTAGGAGTTCATCTGAACTTCTCCAGCTTTGCTTCACCACCATCACTGTCACTACTGCTGTTGTGTTATCAGTCTTTTTGTTGAAAAACTGGGGCCTGGACGGATTTAATGTTGTAATACTCTGCATTCACAGTGGGGGCTCTTATATACACTTCTACTACAGGTTTATTTTTAGTGGAAGAAACACTTGCCTTTCAATGGTGACAACTAAGTGTTACAGAGTTGTGGATTAAAGAAATCACCAAAGCAAATAGATTGTGTTGAGGTCTTTTTTTTTGTGTAATCAAGTTACTTGCTGATTCGCTGCAGGCCTACAGATAACAAAATCTCTGTTCACTTCCCTTTTCTGAGACTGTTCCCAATGTAAAGGTCAAAGTGCAATTTCAAAGAATCATTCAGCTCCACTGTTTCTTAGAAACACCAGTGGTAACTAGGACCCCAACCACAAATAAACCTCAGTTCTTGGGAACATCATCAGGAAAGTTTATTCCTTATGGCTATACTTCGAAGATCTGTGCAACTTCGTGGAAAAGCCTACAAAAAGAGATCACTTGCACTTCTTTGCATTTTCTTTTTTTTTCTCCTGTTGAGCTTTTCAGAAGTCTGATCAGACGATTAATCTTATTTTGTGCTTTTAGACACTATTTAGCTGCAGCTCTTGATATTATTTGGCAACCAATGCCTTTCATATGCTGCAGATCCCTTTTCCCCATCCTTCACAAACTTGAATGAAACTGCTTTCATGTTAGCCTACTTATCCTCAGCACAGGGCCATCTATCTATGTTTGTCTGTGGAAAAACAACAAAAACTACCTCACAAAAGGGTGGTGCTTGTGGCTCACCATCCATGGCTCCTCACATATGAAACTACACAACTACTTTATCTTTTACATATACATATATTTTAATACTTGCTACTGGTTTATGTTGTCTAAAGGTAGGATTATTACTGCTCATTACTAAATGAGTCCGTTTTGTTTACATTTTAACAACTGGAGTTTAAAATGTAAACGAATATCAATGGACAACGCAATCAACACTTAGACCGAAACAACACCCTAAATTATAATTTCACTCTGCCGCTGGCCAGATGTGAAACGTGACTCACTGTTCCACCTGCAATGGTCCGGTTTTGTGATAATATTACAGTGATTCCGTGTTTCAGTTTCGAAGTTACATAACAAAAACTAAACTAAATGAGCCATTCGTGGCAGCTTGGTGACATCTGTTAAACGATGAGTCCACGCCTCTTTCGAAGTGAGCAAACTTGCTTCCCTGCTAAATCTCTTTATTTATCAAAATAAAAAGGCTGGCTTGTCACATGGCAACCCCTTTCAAACTAAACAGCTAACAGTAGCAAACACTTGTCAGCAACAGCGGTAGCAGGCTGCTCTGTCCGCTATCACTATCAGTTGTCTTCCCGGACACTGGTTTCACATTTACAGTCTGTATCATTCCGCGTTTTAAACAGCAAACCGGATATCTTAAACGCTGAAAACGCGCCCACTGTCGAAGCTAACAACGAGCAACAGTTTGCTACCGGTGACAACTTCGCCCATAACGCGAAGTTTCGGGACTGTAAGCTCGTCCTCCTCCAATACTGCCAAATGCCACCGTTTGCAAACAGATACAACCACCCAAAACGTCGCTAACGTTTGTTTAGCTGGATAACACTGTGCAGATGAGCCTAACACGACAGATGTTATGTTATGTGGGCGGTTATGTGACTTCGTCGTGTAGTAAATGCCTTCACTCACCTTCCCGCATCTTCTTCCTTGATCTTCTGACGATCTCTGTGAGCTCGCCCGCAGAATGCTGGGTAACGTCATGTGAGAAAAGCGCGTTCACGTGTCTACCATGACACCAGTTAGCATTATTATTAATCCACAGGTGGCATAAAAACAAGGATTGTCAATACTGAGCTGCATATTTTGATGCCATGGCAGCCATTATATTATATAATCTGATTTAAATCAAAGTTCTGATGACTAGGACATTTATTCACTATATATTAGTGGCAGGACAGTCAGGACAGGCAAGGCAATTGGTGTCTTCCTTGACAAATTACAAAGTAAAGCAATCTCTGTTCTTTCATCTTAGAGGCCTCTACTACTACTATCAAGATAACTTGAGGATTAACCCTGGGTTGTCTTTACTAAAAAAGGTGGCTCACTTCTTATCGGGGTCCCAAAAAGGTTGATTCTGTTCATCTGGACATATCGTTTTTGTAATAGAGTGAATTGTTGCCCCCCAGTATTCAAGAATTTCACAACTAGCGACCAGGATTTTAAAAAATTTTCAGTGTTAAAGAGGCTGTTGTGGGACTGTTCAAACATAAGAAAAAACACTGCATGTGGGTCGTGTTGTCGAATATAATGAATCGAAGGAAGATTTTGAGTCATATTTGGAGCAGTTGGAGAAATTGATGTGGGCAAATGATGTTTCCGATGAGAAGAAAGTGTGCCCATGAAAGACAGACCAGACAAGAGGGTAATAACAAAATAAAAAGCTGGAAGGGACCTAAAAAGACACAGGAGCAAAGCAACCATGCTATCAATGTGTTGGAAACATTCAGGACATGAGTGCCTTCCCTGTGTTCCACGTTTAGTTTAGTGGAACAAGGGAAGGCACTAGACTAGAAACTATAAATATAACATAAGCAGAAAACAACTAAGAACCATGAATAGTACGGAATCACACAGTATGATTAAAACAAGAAATATACAAACATTGAGTTACGATTTTGTTTAATCGTATGTTTGTTAGAAAGTAATCATATTGCTTCGAAGGAGGAATTTAATGCGGAATCCAGAAGTTGTTTTTTATGATTGTTTATCTACTAATAGTAATTTTGTTTGCAAACATTCAGAATCTCTGAAAACTGTTAACAGTCAAATTTAAGAAGAACATTTTTGTCATAATAATAATTACAAAACAAAAGAATCAAACAGTAAAACAATCAACAAAAGATTCAGAGACAGGTTGCTTATGTACTACAGTTAAAACATTCACTCCATGGGAGTCTCTAGTGGCCATCAGATTAGTTGCAGCTATCCGGACATCTATAGTGTACAGAATATTTACTAGAATTTAAAAACGGACAATATGCAAGATTTTAAGAATTTAAAACACAGTGGTCTGTAATTGTAACTTTCTGATATTTATTACAGAAAACAATAATATATATTTCGCAGGAAGCAATGTCATATTTGAGACACTGTAGGGAATAAAAGGCTGTAATGCAATTGCAAGAAAAAGCCTGTAATGTCCAATAATGCAGTTGTACAACTAGTTGATTAAAGTTAAGTAACTACCCAATTTTGTCAAGGTTAGCTCAACTTACAATAGAAAAACATAACTAATTATATTTTAAGAAGATTTTAAATGATTCGTCTTGGGTAAAGAAATATATATGTATATGTATAAATCTTAATGTTGAATAAATACTGAATGAAGAGTTTAAAAACACCCTGCAGATTAGTAGATGTATAAAAAAGACAAAGAAAGCCATTTAAATAAAGAATTCTGTGCTTAAATTATGAATTGTACAATATTGATATTAAAATATACATTTGTAAATTCATTTGTAAATTCATTTTTAATTCGTTTATCAAACATGACTAAAGTATTTTTTATTTAATATTTAAATTTAAAATAAAAACATTATTTTTTAACCAATATTTCAAAATGAATTATTAATCTATTAATAGATACTTCAAATCGAAAATGAATTTCCCAAAAAAGAATTAAACTCTCATTCAAAACCAAATTTTAAACATTTTTAAATTCCAAAATAAAAAAAAAAAACAGATGTTCAAAATCGTTTTTTAAAGAACAATTCAAAAAGAGAAATAAGTATATGTATTCAAAATTCAGAGATTAATTTTTGACATTTAAACTGGTGATTCCACAACTCATATGAAAATCTATTTCCCTTTCCTGTTAGTTCACAGATTAGCATTTATATTAGCATATTGATTAGCTCTGAGATTAAACAGGATTAGCTGCCTGGATTTTTCTACACTGCTGTCTGTGCTCATAACTTTGCGTTGCTAATAAGTGTAAGCACGCACAAAAGCTGAAATTGATTCAGTTTAGTACCTTTCTCTGTACGTTCTGTGCTTATAATGGCCCTGAATGCTGTGATATATTGAGCAAACGATGTAGAAATAATTTTAACAGAGGTCATAAAGTAATTCAATCACTGCTGTAATTTTATTTGTTTATATTTTGTTTTTGTGTGAAGGTTTGTTTGATGACAACTTGGACTCCTCCGTGAGATGAGGACACACCCACATCTGTTCCATACCACAGTCATGGAGGATGTTACAGCTCATAGTCAGCTTTGCGGCATCACACACACACACACACACACACACACACACACACACACACACACACACACACACACACACACACACACAC
>NW_005187494.1:1253425-1257121 GCF_000239375.1 Pundamilia nyererei
AAATGCATATTTTATTGTACAATTCATTATTAAGCACATAATTCTTTATTTTGATGCGTGTGGCTTTCTGATCCTCCATATAGCACTTATAAGTATCCGATTCAGGGACATAGGTAAGGTCATCACAGTCACAGTGTGTTTATTCAACATTCGGTGCTACTTCCCTGAACTGTCAAACAGGTCACACGTCTACTGATATTCATGCAGGTGCTCTTATTTAACATCCTCTCCTCTGCAGTTTCATACCATAAACAGATTTTATAAGACATAAACATGTAATGACTTTGCTTAAACAGATACTTTCAGTAGCGGGAAAAATACTGGTATATTTTATGTCTTCTAAGTTTGAGCTTGTAAATCATCACCTTGACAGGAAGGAGGAAAATTTCTTTGAGTTTTTATTGGCTTTGACTTAATTCTTCCGCTCTACCACTCAGCATTTTCTCCTGCAGACTTTTGCATCACTCTTAAATTACGTTTACATTTTTAACATATTAACAAAATTGTTAACATGATTTAACACAACTTGTATCTTTGTTGCTCTTAATTTAGCAAAGCACTATACTGTTGAAAAGACTTCTGGGGTGCAGGATAAAATGCGGTGAACCATATTAAACCAAAACACAAGCCACTGTCCAATCTCAGTGTGCTACTGTTCAAAGTAGAACCGCCGAAGAAGTGAACATAACTTTCTATTTAACCTTTGGAGTGCAAAATCCAACATTTTATCATGTAAAATTATGACTCAGGGTTGCATGTGTTCTGGAGCCTCTCCAAACTGTGATAGGGTAAGAGGCAGGGTACGCCCAGGCAAGATCACCAGCCTGTTAAAGGGCTCAAAGTATAACAAGTATCTTATATATGTGGTAGTTATGACAACTCGGAAAAGTTGTAATCGACAATTTAGAGCTTCAGCTTATGACAGATGGTCTTGATATTTAGATTAAACCACTACTATTACTATTTCCAGCACACTTGCTTGATAAACGGTCAATTGGCTACTGAAACTCTAAAATAGATAAAGAGGATTAAAAATCTGTCATAATTACACTAAACTTAACAACAACAACAATAATAATAATGATATATTTATTTGTATTAGATAGCATCAGATACCATTCATGTAGGTCTATCTCTTGGGTTATAATATCTATTGTCTGCAAACTGCAGTGAAACAGATAAAATAAAAAAAAATCTTTATACCAGAATTTAAAATCGCTCATGCTGGAATGCTTAAACAGTATTTATAGTTTCTATTATTATTATTTATTTATGAAATACTCTGTGCTGCCTTGTTCCTCCTGAAAAAACTGTTTTTTAATGGCTTATGGTCGGTTGCAGGATAAAGGACTGTGAAAATGATTCAAACCAGGTTTGCTGCAGCTACAGCAGAGTACTATCCACAAAACAAAAACACTATAGTGAACACAACTATACTTTTTGTCACGATCCGCAAGGCAGAGCATGAGGAGATCACTGGTGAAAGATGTGGACTCAAGAGCAGACACTGACAACCGACTTACTGAGCGTGAACTTTATTTACAGTGGGAGGCAAAATACGAACAAAAGCAGAGAATGGCAGAAACTCAAACTAAGAAAAGCCTAAACTGACAAAATTAACAAGAAGGATGCAATCTGAGGCAAGGAACTAGAAAAACTTGAAACGCAGGTGAAAATTTAGGGATGACAAGTAGACGAACCAGCAACAAATAGAGGAAGACACAGGGCTAAAATACACAGGCAGGACAATGAAAGGCTGGGCAATGAGTGGGAAAACAGCTGGGACAAATGAGACATAACAAGACAAAGGAAGCTAAGCAGAATACACTGACATAGGACAAGGACAACCAAAGTAAAACAGGAAGCACGAGACATTAGCAAAGACGCAGACTTGATACAGAGATGTGGAAACCATGACAGACTCTGTAACATGAAGCACAGACAAAAGTAACTAGATGAGGAACACAGGGAAGACGTAAAGACAGAAAAACAAGACTAAGCATACAACAGAATTAAACCTTCACCAAGAACACAGCGACGGCACAGAAACAGAACAGAAACCTAGATACCAGGAACTATAAATATAAACAGAAAACCATAATTCAAAGAGTATAACTTAAACCCAAAAGACAAACAATGGGTCACCAGACCCAGTGCCGTGACACTTAGAGTGCATCTGAAACGACCATAACATTTTATTATGTAACATTACGACTCAGCATATTTGAAAGTTTTTAGTTTTCATGTTATGCTTAGACTGTTATGAAATACCATACATTTAGGATTCATCTTTTGGGTTGTGATATATAATATGGGATTTTCCATATGCTTCCAGACTAAAAGGAAAATAAAAATGTGGGACACACCTGTGGAGGTGATAAAAGAGATAATTATGAGCTGGGCTTGCGGTGTGCAAATCTGACATTTGAAGAGTAATACACATTTGAGAGCTTAAAAAATAAGTTGGCAGAGATTTAGGAAATATTTTGAGCACTAGTCATCATTCCTTGTAGTATGGGCCAGCGCATGACATATACAAATACAGGTCAACACAGAGGTATCCAGCTCCAGGCATCGAGGGCAGGTGTCCTGCAGGTTTTAGATGTGTCCTTGATCCTACACAGCTGATTTAAATGGCAAAATTACCTCCTCAACGTGTCTTGAAGTTCTTCAGAGGCCTAATAATAATTTGATTCAGGTGTGCTGAACCAGGGTGCTATCTAAAACCTGCAGGACACCGGCCCTTGAGGCCTGGAGTTGGACGCCCCTGGGCCAACACAGGGACAGATAAAACAGATTTCCAGTAAACAGAAAACCATCCCATCCATCTATTGTCTTCCACGTATGCAACGGTTACAGTGGATGCTGGAAGCCAGCTCTCATGAGTGCACAGAAAGGTTACACCCTTTGACAGGTTGCCAAGCTATCATGAGGCTCAAAGTATAACTACCATCTTATACTTGCTGAGAATTATGTATGAATCAACTGAGAGTGTCAGCTTCTTAGAGTTGGCAATGATATTTACTTCCGAGCACCACTAATCTAAAATTTGTAGTTTTAGGTAATACATTTAAAGCTTTTAGTAGCTTTTAGAGGAATTGTTAGATAATGAAAACTGCTCTCCATGTTCAAATTCATGTTGGTTTCTGTTACTCACGTGAATTCAGATTGGATAATATCTTTAGGTGTTCAATTTCTGTGTCAGTCTGTTGCTACCGTTTTGTTTTTCAAGCAAAAGCTAAAGGCTAAAGCATCACTGAAACCATGTGATAACCAGTAACCTTGGATAAATGTCTCAGACCTATCTTGAGTTAGTCTAACAACTAACGCAGCTAGTTTACCCATAAACTGTAAGTTGTTGAGCAAACACCTCGGACTTCCGTGAAGTTCATGCCGGCCTCAGTAAAGAGAACATAAAACTGACTCAGTATGTTTTTTGTATGTTTTTTGAGGGGTGAGTTAAAGAGATATATAGAAATATAGAAATAATTATGCTTTCCTTCAGCTCTTATGTAAAATAATATTAATGGATTATTTTTAATAGGCTGTGTTTTTGGTCCCTGACCTTTCTGGATTTGCTTATGTTCAAACCTTAAGCAATTTTAAAGGAGAACATAATTTGTTGGCATTTTGCCTTTATTTGATTGAAGAGTGAACTTTTTAGGATTGGAGTGTGGGGAGAGAGACGGGGTAATC
>NW_005187494.1:1257377-1262733 GCF_000239375.1 Pundamilia nyererei
CATCACCATGGGCATGAATTTCGTAGTAATTTCAGGCTTTAAATTAGTTTTGTGGACTTTTATTTTTCCAGGATTAAATGACTTTGCAGCACATACAACTTTAATGACTTTGTTTGAATATATTTTGAATTTTCTCTAATCCACCAAGGCTCAAAAGTATGCATACACCGCCAGTAATTTATTTGTTAAATGCCCCTCAGCAAGTTGCATCTCGACCAGATACGTTGGTAGCCATCAACACGTTTCTGTGTTGATATTTTGGCTGGAAAACTCTACTTTCAGTTGACTTTAGTGGACTTTAGTGCCGAATAGAGCTTTCTTAACACCATGTTTACTTATCAGCCAGGGATTCTGTTGGAGAACCTGCCAGAGCCTCTTCAGGTTTCAGCTCAAAAAAGTACTTATCTTGCCAGTATCACTCAAAAAACCTCACTGAGTTTCTCAGTCTGTTTATCTTTGACATACCTAGCACACCCCTGGTACAGAGGCTAAAAATCCATAATGCAGGCATTGACCAGTCTTGGAATACAATAACTGACTAAAGTTCATTCTGTCACCTGTCCTTGGTATCCAGGAAATATGATTTGGAGGAGGTGTTTCTAATGAATGTGGCTTTCTCTCTTCCAGCACAGCGATTGTATGAATGGGCTGTAGACATTTACACTTTAATTATTGCAGGAAGCAATAATTAAAGCGTAAATGTACATCTTTTGGAAATGTACATCATGGGTTCCCTGGCAGTGGGCATCATCATGCCTTTGTCATCTCCACTATGTTTGGGCTTTTTCTTTCTGGAGAAGAAGGGTGAGAATCTCAAACCATGCATCCACATTTGAATCAAATCTCTGTTAAAAACAAGTATCTGTTGCCTCTGTTGTCTTCCGCATTTGAACTCTTGCAGGGTGCCACCATTTTTTCAAAGTTGTATCTCAGTAACGCTTACCACAGGGTGTGGATAAAAGATACTTCAGGTATTTTGGGATCCCTTTTATGCATACCACTGCTCCAGCTGTGCTCCAAGCCATGGGTAACAATGGGCTGACTTCACCTTTGTCTGCTTGGATAATATTTTCCTCCTCTCCAAGACCATTTCCTAGCATCAAAATCACATCCTGCAGGCACTGGAATGCTTATAGGCAAGCGAACTTCATGTCAAAGGACAAGGATTTATATTGCATGTTGATTTTGTGGCACTTTGGGGATTTATTACTAAGTGCAGGTAAAATGACACCCAGCTTAGGTTCAAATGGTGGAGTAGACAGTTTTGGCAATGATGAGAAATCTCCAGCATTTCTTGGAGTTTGTCAACCTTTACAGTCATGTAATTAAAGATGTATGTGAATGTACTGCATCTGCCTATTCTGTCCAAAAGAAGTCCTCCAGTTTACTGTTCATGGGACCGCTTAGACCTCTATCTGTTCCTGGATGGCCATGCTCCCACATTTCCCTGAACCTCATCATTGTCAATAATTGACCAGTTTTCCAAAGGTGCTCACTTTGTGGCTCTGCCAAAACTGCCCCCAACTATAGAAAGTGCTCAGCTTCTAACTCGCCATGTATTTTTGCTTCATCCTACTGGAAACCATTTGGAATCAAGGGCCTCTGTTAGAGTTAGAGGTATCCCTGGTACAACAGCCACTTCTATTCCCATCCAAGAAGGTTTGGTTTGCAGCTCCTTCTGAGCAGCATCACCTCTCCCACTGTTGTCAGCTTTTGATGGCGGCCCGTGCAGCTCTATTGACGACACAAGAATGAAGCAAGCATCTGGCTTACCTACGGCATGGCACCCATCTACTCTGCAGGTTTGATTATCTTCCAAAAATATCCAGTTATGAAATGTATTTCAGAAACTATTTTAGAATTGCCCTAAGACCTGAGATTCAGGCCTGAGGCAAATGAGAATCAATCCCCCAGTTAAATCTTGTTCAGCCCAGTGCAAAGTTGCATAACCTTTCTGTGACTTACTTGCAGTCACAGTTAATATGCACTTTCTGCTGTGCATTAAATCATTTCACTGTGTCAAGCCATTTCAACATATCAGTCGTAAATTAAAGGGTAAATGAGGTGGAAAATGAGAGGCTTTAATTATTAAATCTGTATTAAATAATTGTTGTTTACATGTGAAGAGATCCTTTTTCAAAGGCCCTTTCACTGGATCATCTTTTCTAAAGAATGTAACAGGTTATTGTCAGCAGTGACTGAGTCTGCCATCCCTCCTCCCAGACAAGAAGGTTTCTACGAATGTCCACGTAATCAGTCTCACTGTGCTTAGCACTGGATTAAGTTGCTTCTACCATAAACTGAGCATGCGCGTTAACAAAAAAACAGACATTTATAGCATTTTTTCCTCTTCACACAGTTAGCTGGTAAATGGCAGGCGTCTGACTGTGGGGTAACCTACTGTATATGTCTTGTTGCCACATCAACATGTGGACATGCAATGAAAATTTTCCTTACCTATGTGAGTAAAGGGGCTCTGTAGCTTCATGATTAGTGTGCGTTTGTTCTGGTTTTTCTGACTTCACTTTGATTTGTGCACGGCTGCAGGTGAGGCTGACACAGCGGAGCTCCATCAGTTCATCACGCCTCCACTGCATAAGACGTGCCGGGACCTGAGGTTGTGTTGTTGTGTGTGTGTGTGTTGGGGGGCGGGGGGCAGAGGGAGTGTTCGCCTAGGGCACCAAACAGGCTAGGACCGCCCCTGCTTGCTTGTAACCAAACCTGTTGAAAATTTTATCTCAACTCCCAAGGTGGAGTCCATCCTAGTGTTGACCCTTCACAAGAATTCTCCTCAGGTCTTCCCGTTCCTTTGACTTTGCCATTGTTCTGAGGATTGGTTGTTAAACAAATCCTTTTTACGGTGCCAAAGAGAAACTACTGGTTATAGTCAATCATTATCACTAACATGAAGTTATGGGCTTCAGCCTTGTCAAGTTAAAAGACACTGTAAAACCTTTAACATCACTTGTTTGTTCTATAGCACTGGAAGGGCTTGTCCATGTCCCTCTTTGGGAAAATACAGTTACAAAGAAACAAAGAAAGGCATTAACCACTTTTAGTTTTTTCTTTCTTTCTTTTTTTTTTTTACCTTTGTGCTGAAAACGTTTCTAGAAAATTCCTAATTGATTCCTGATCCTGGATATTTGACCAAAGTGACAGAATTAAAGGGGTATTCAAATGTTAACTCCAATGAAAATAGGAGCTGATATGGGTGATTTATTGGTTGAAAGGCAAGCCTTTATTAAGAAGTCGGAAAAAGAATCACCACATCTAAACCACAGTTCATTTATAAACCTCTGTCACCTAAACACGCCTGTATAGTGGCAATGAAGGCTCAACACAACTTTTGTTAAGTATAGGAGAGGAGGGGGTGATGGGAGCACAGGTGATGAGTCGATGAGTCAAATCACCTCTCGGCCCTTTTATCACTTGTGTCACACACACACACACACACACACACACACACACACACACACACACGCATAGTTAAAAACAAACAATTCTACAGGAAAGCTCTGCTTGTGTTCTTTCTGTTAGCCAAGAAAGTCCCCTTTAAATACTGCATTCAAAGATGATGTGAAGCTGTATGTAAAGTTAATTCTAGCACAACACATGCTACAAAAGCTTTCATAACACTTAATGCCAGCTGCTTAGGACACCAGTGCATTGGTTTTGATTAACTTGATCTCTATTGATCTGTTGGAGAAATGTACCTATTATGCTATTATGCTTCCCGTTTATTGCACTATAGAGTGCATCACTTTTGTCATTCTCAATATTTTGATGTAAAAGATTACAAGGCAATGCTTGTTTGTTTTGGAAAATTAATGGCTTCATGAATAACTTCATAAGGGGCGTCTCTGTGAAGAAAAAACTAGGAAGATTTCCATTTTTCTACTTTCGACTCGGTATGATTTCATTGAGACAGCCTGAATACGGTCATGCTAGACAGCTTTAGCTGTGAGTCACAAATCTCCTGATATGACAAATTTCACGTTGTCTGCTTCATGCAAATTGACATTCTCTTTTTCTGGGCTTCCTCTATACTCCTGCATTGTTGTTGTAAACTAAGGTCCTTACATTTGACTACAGATGTAATCGAGCTAATGCACAATAGCACTGAGATGTAATTCTTACTTTTCTCTGATAACAGTAGGCTGTGTTTAGTCTTTGATTCATGGCTAATTCAGAAAATTTTGAACATTCTGAGTTCATCACAAAGTTAACAGCTTTCAGCTAACATCAGCTTGAAGAAAACCGGGAGACAAAGGCTCTTAATGGTCCTGATCCTGATACAAAAACACATGAAATCAAAAAGATGGCATTATGGTAACGACATGCAATATATTTACAGGTGTTTTCTTTTCTGATACGTGTAATAAAACCAGTCAAAGCAAGCTAATTCTGAATGGCTGGTAGGTTTAGATTTAGTCAGCTTTAGGATGTATTTAGTTTATTCAACAAGTATACAGTAATAAAACCATCTGTCTGCTGTTTTAAATCCTGCTTCTATTTTAACTAGCATTTTTTATTTATTTTTGTGGGTTTTTTTTAATGAACTTGGACTAAACCATGCCAAATCTGACTGTTCCTCATGTTCTTTTGACAGCGTGACCTCCCCCTCCCCCCCCCCAAGTGCAAGCGGTTTAAAATAGTTCAGTAACTTTATTACCTATTAACACTTTATGAAACTATTGCTTTATAATTACAAATTGTGCTGGCTCAAACTGGAAACAACATTTTTATGGAGGCTCAGTGGTTTGTGCCACTGTAAACCATTAACTGTCCTCCCAGTCTCCCTTCATGGTTCAGACTATCAGTCTCTGCAAACCTGCACAAATATCTATCTTATCAAAAGAATATCTGTGTTTGCTTCCTCTGCGTGCCAACTACTGTTGAATTTTATTTTGCATGAAGTTTCATCCCTTTTCTCCTTTTTCCACAGGCTTTATTGAAACACATCACAGGAAGAGTGAATGTGTTTCGTACATAAGCTCTTCAACACACAGCTGGATATTTTCAATTGTGAGTTTGTGTGTAGTAGAGAAATGGTTTTCACCTCTGTCACAGGACATTGCTCAAAAAGAAGGGTTTAATTGTTCAGTAGTGAAGCTTAATCCATATTCCCCACTATTCTCTGTTATATTTTCTTAGAATAAGTAACAGGGACCAACCAAAGTCTTATGTAAGATTTAAGATAGATATATAAATTAAATCTTCAGCTATTGTCGGCAATACAGAAGTTTTATGCAGCATTTTCTAGGAGGCAGTTTAAAGTGCTTACAAGAAACATTAAAAGATATGATTAAGGCAGGTCTTCCGGGTGCCGCTTTAGCCCACAGGGTGATTGGATGAC
>NW_005187494.1:1263191-1264703 GCF_000239375.1 Pundamilia nyererei
AATATATTTTTGCCCTTTTTAATGTTAAACCAAAAAGTTTTTGGTTCAGTTAAAACACAGATTGCCATCATCTAACCTGATGTTAGCTGAGAGCCAAAAGCTTCAGGCTTCAGGAAACACTGTCACAAATACTTTTTAGACAGGACGCTTTTTGAAGCAAAGATTATTTGTGAAGCTCAACTTAAAAACGGGTTGAAATTGCTTATTGTAACTCAAACGTTACACACAAATCATTGTACACATTTTTAAATTTTCACTCATGCTTGTATATCACAATATATGTGTTTGTAACATAGTCTCTCTCCAATCAGCGCAGGACCTTGTGTCCAGTAAAACACTTGAATCCAAGTTTAAGTGACATTAAACTTGATCAGTATATGCAACAGCTTAGTTATATCTGTAATGTATGGATATCATATATTACATTGGATCAAAATTTTCTTTTTTAAAAAACAAAAACAAAACATGAATCTTCTCAACTTATGACATAATAAAATCAAAGTACACATACACCTGCTTCAAAAAAGAGCTTCATAAGTATGTATAAGGAGTTTCTTCCAAAATATTTCCATCAACTCCATCTGAGAAGTAGAAATTTTATGAAAACTTGCTAATACAGACATTCATAGAACTCACTGAGTAACGTGACTAAACTTACTGGTCTGGGTACAAATGTGGGTGGAGAAAGACCAGCATCATAATGGGCTGAGCTTCACCTGCTGTAAAAGCTGTATCCTTGACAGAGAAGAGAGCAGAAAGTGGATACCATGCTCTGGTCAGATGAGGATATGGATACACATGTGAAGAGAGTGACAGAGATCTGAGTGAGAAGAAGAAGGCGCAGAAAAAGGAAATGAGACTTTGAGCTGCAGTCTGAGGCTGACTCGAGCATTTTCATCAACAGTCTAAATAGCAGTTTGATTAAAGTTTTAAGATATTTTATCCAATCATGGCAACTCTTTGGCGATTTACACTTTTTCTCTGCATGCTGCTGATGGCGTGTGGAGGCTTGAGCCTGGCTAGTAAAGAAGCAAAAACCCGAAATACACAAACAGAAACTGGGACGGCCTCAAGCTCTAACACAACTGGAGAAGGTGGTCATGGAGGGGCGCCCATCACTACACTGCCTATTGTGACCTGGAAGTGGGATCACATCAGCGTACAGTACCTGGTGGCCCTGTGGGTTTTGGTTTGCTGGCTCTGCAAACTCCGTAAGTCTTAAAAAGTCCAATTCATGGAAGTGCTCTCCTTTTCTGAAATTTATTAAAAATAATCCAAGATATTTTTAAAAAAAAATAATTTTGAAGTAGTAATAATTTGTTTCTAGTTTAGGACTACGCACAACATGTATTTTTGTCACTGGTGCAATTATTATTATTATTATTATTTATTTCTCAGGTAAGAGCTCTTAAATGTATAAAAACGTGTGTGCTTATACACTTTAGTGATATTTAAATAGAGCCAAACATATGTCCTCTCAGGGCACTTTGCAATCTAAGATTAACCCTACAA
>NW_005187494.1:1265939-1267685 GCF_000239375.1 Pundamilia nyererei
CCAAAAAATTGTGGCTTCTACCTTGTGACAAGAATGTTGTTTGTAGCTCGAGGATGAGGGATAGTTAGTGGGGGGTAGGTTAATTAATTGATCAATCTAAATTGCCCATAGGTGTGAATGTGGAAGTGAATGTGGTGTACCCTGCCTCTCACCCTTTGACAGCTGGCATAGCCTCCAGCGCCCCCCACAATCCTGAAAAGGATAAGCAGAACCGAATGGATGGATGGATGGATGGATGGACATGAGGGATACATTTGACATATTTTTCACATATCATAGGCCAACAAGCCATTAAAAGTAATTTAAATATGGAAAATCACTTTTTGGCAAATACAAGAAATCACTTTTCAGCACAACACTGTCTGTGCAGTGCGTCCAGAGTGTAGAGAACTATTTCAATCAAATAAAAAGTGAAATTCAGAGCATAGCAGCCAAATCAGACTGTTTTTTTGATCCTGAGGTACAGAGCTGAGGATGTGAAGCTGCAGACTAAGGCAGAGCAGTGTGGATGGTCGAGGAGAGGTTGCAGTACTGGTGATTAGAAGCAGACGTGGACGAGATGATCTTAAAAATAGTTTGTCCAGCTGTCCACATATCCATCCAGCCCTTCTGGCTCTCTGACAGCTGGCACAGCTTCCAGCCTGATGAATATGTTGGCTGAGGGCCATCATCGCCGTTCCAACATCGGCCGTCCAAGTCCACACTACTGGATACTGATGGATATGTGGACAGCTGGACAAAGCCTCATCACTGCAGCAGCCTCCTCTGCCTGAAGCTCTGCTGATCAGGGTGGGTTAATGAAAACCTTTGGCCAGCTCGTCAATGCCACTGCAGCTAGTCTCCCATAGAAGGACCCTTGATTCTCTGCCGTAGAAATGGTGACCTCAGACTCCCCCAAAGAACTCATATCTAAAACAGAATTTCCAGTTTTGTTTTGCTGTTGTGAAATATAGGTTACTGGGGTCACTGGGGTCACTGGGGTCACATTTAAATTTGTAAAATGTAAAAAGAAAAAAACAAACCAAAAAAATCACTTAGAACTATGACAAATGCAATTAAATGAAGAAAAAAAAGAAGGTTTAATTCCATATTTATACATACATTTTTTTCACAATCCATGGGATGCATGAAGCTCTCACACTCAAGACCCTTGAGTTAGTACATCAAAACCTTATATCTGTCCACAGACCCTAATTATAGTCTGAATCTGAATTCTCCCAATAGCAACAGCATTGTTATTTATGTTTCCAGTAGTCAGAATGAAACTGTCCAGGTTTGAGCAGGAAGCAGTTTTGCTATAGCTGAAAGGCAGAAAGTGACAAAGTCCAAAGGGGTTATGTCCTGCTAGTTCAGGGCATAACAATTAAAATACAAAGTTGCCTGACAGTCAAATGAAAACTCTGACATGGAGCAATAAAGGAGAAACACACAAGGCAGGTTAAATACACACAATAACAAATAACAAAGACAAGGACATGGTTATATATGCAGGAAGGTCAGGAATGACTGAAATTAATCAAGGAGGTAAAACTAAACACAGCACACAGGAGACCAGAAACTACTGTAACAAAATGAAACCTCAAATAACTCAACAGGAAAATACGTTACACAGAGGCAGGAAATTGACAAGAAGATACAAAAAGGCACGGAGAGGCTAAACTGAACCAAAACACAATAAAGTAAATATAAATAACAATGTAAATTCCAAAGTAATAAGAACTGGGGACTAAGAATCGTAACACAGAG
>NW_005187494.1:1268646-1289551 GCF_000239375.1 Pundamilia nyererei
ATGGGGCCACCACTCTACCTACTGAGCTATCCCTGCCCAAGAGGGCAGGGATAGCTGCCCTCTAAAAGAGGTTCCTTTGAGTTAAATTTAAAGAAGTGATTAACCTTTGCATGGTGTGGAGAGAATCTTTAACTTGTTGGAGGTCCTTGAGTGAATATATTTTAGTAATGGGAGAATATATTCACTTTTACTGTGATATGAGTCTTACATATATATAAAATTGGAAGCTTTATGATTGTTTTAGCTGCTTTCTATATGTGTGGAATGACACACAAATTTGTACATTAACTCAAAAACCGGAAAGCAAAAATTCTTATTTTTCATCCTCACTGAAGTAGATATTAGCAAAAATATTCATTTTGATTCTGTGCTTGCACAAATGTAAGCTGTATTGGGGACTATAGTTTTTGGAATTTAATCTTCAACTAATTTTAAATACAAATGTGCACAACATAAGTGCAACCCTGTGGGGTAAGAACAGGTGTACACTGTGGTTCAGTAGTTTTTATTGTTAAATAAATTTTAGTGACACTTTATGAGCTCATTAGACATGTGGTTATCTTTGGTTATGCAGACAGGTTTCACACACGATCCAACCACCTCACGTGTTGCTCATATCCCCAGATGCTTTTTTTTAGATGAGCAAAAGTTGATCATTTGCAGAAGTTGCAAATGGTCAACTAGAGTTTTATATTTAAGGTTAAGTGAACTGAAGTGAACTGAGCTTTGAACATTTGCCAGCTCCTACCTGACAGGAAGAAGAGCGGCTTAAAATCAAAGGTTGTTACAATTGATTGATGGTTCTTGTCTTTGTCTTGATCTTTTTTCTCCTCTCAGTCATTGAGGCCAACCATAATGTCACCAACTACATACCTGAGAGTGCCCTCCTCATCTGCTCTGGTTTCATTTTGGGTGGCATGATTTGGGGTGCAGACAAGGTGCAGACCTTCTCACTGAGCCCAACAGTCTTCTTCTATTTCCTGTTGCCTCAAATCATTCTGGATTCAGGCTACCACATGCCAAACAAGCTCTTCTTCACAAACCTGGGTGCTATTTTGATCCATGCCGTCATTGGGACCTGCTGGAATGCTGCCAGTTTGGGGCTGTCACTATGGGGGTGTCACATGGGAGGAGCCATGGGTAAGAGAGGATCTTTAATTTATTCCATTTCAGCACACCTGCTGCTGCGACTCACACAGAGGAAGCGATCCATTCTGAGATGTTTAGACTGATAGCTACGATTTGTGATATTTGTAGTGTTGTTTAGCATACTAAAGGATTATTAAAAATCTAAGTAAAAGAAGGAGACATTTAAAAATATCAGTTAGTTACTTCGTTGGAACTAACAATCCACATTTTGAGGTATGACTGATAAGGATTTGGTCAGCAGCATGTTGGTTATTATAATCCAGAAGAAGCCAAAGTTGGAAAAAAGGGTGGATTTCTACATTATCAGCTACTGCTTGGTTATTAAACTGTATGCATAAACTGGGGGCTAATTAGTGCTATTTTTTTTTAAATACTCACATTTGACTCACAAAAAAGTAAAGCACAAACTCTGCATCGTAATAATTGAACTGTGCATAAAACAAGCACAGTAAATCTTGCTGGCTGCACAAAACAGAGAAAAAAACTTTATTTAAATAACAAAAAACTAAAATACAAATTCATGTTTCTCAAAGTGTAGCAGACAAATAGTGAGAAAAAAGGCAATTAAGAATGGAAGCGAGACAGACCATCATAACCAACACGTTGTTGTGACACAAATGACACAAACATAAGCACTTCAAACCTGGCTTTATATTTTACCCCTGAAGGCTGTGATTGTTCTGGAACAAAGACATGATGAACAAATGATAGTTGTACAGTCACATGACTTAAGCAAGCTGCCTGAAAAGAGCTTTCTTTAGTATTACAGAAATCCTTTAATACTTTACTTTTATTCTTTGTTTGAATACATTAAACAACAGCATCAGTAGCTGCTAATTTGGTTTAATTCCCAAACTTTCTCCAAATGCAGACTTAATAAGTTTATTTTATGCTTAGGCCTTGTCCACTGCACTGGACGAGACTGGAGAGAGATTTGACACGATTTATTCTATTAATGAATTAGAATGCTTACTTTGTCATTCTCAGCTACAGAAAATATGAGCTAGGTTTATTGTATTTCCGGCGCTCTGTATCTGTACAGGTGACCTGGACATCGGTCTGCTGCAGTATCTTCTTTTCGGAAGTCTGATGGCTGCTGTGGACCCCGTGGCTGTCTTAGCTGTGTTTGATCAGGTCCACGTTAACGAAGTCCTCTTCATCATAGTGTTTGGAGAGTCGCTGCTCAACGACGGTGTGACAGTGGTTAGTATGATAAACTCTGTAAACGCAAGCTTTTCACCAAACCAAAACGTGGAGTCTGTTTACACACTGCAAAGAGCAATGAGGCCGAGACCTTACCGAGACGCGCCTTCTAACAAGACAGAATACAAATTGCGTATACATCGCACTTCATTTGACTTTGACCTTTGACTGTACTTGAGATCATTTTTATACTCTTGCATTTAAGAATTTTTTTTCTTTTTTTAAAATCACATTACATTTAATACATTTAAAGGGTTTAATTGTTTTATTGTTATTATTATGTTACATATTTTGTGTGCAGGTAAACTTTAAAACATTGCAGTTTCTAAAATGGAAATCAAAGGGCAGTTCATTCTGATATTTCTCTGTTTGAATATTTATGATTGCTGGTGATTAATAATCAATAGCTTACTTCATTACTGAAATAATCGATGGCTGCAGCCCTAATGTGAATCATGAAGTTACACTCTATTCACTGCTTGAAAGCTTGCACACCCTTTTTAAAAACAAGGTTGGAGGCCTCTGATGGAATCATGTGGAGTGTTTAGTTCATTCAAAGCTGAATGTAATAACTGATTTATGATACAGCATTAAATAAACTCAGACTTAATTTCATTTAATGTATGCCACAAGTGTGAGTACAAATTGCAATAAAGCAGGTGTCAGCAACTTTGTTTGGTAACAAGATCCAATTATGTAACTAGAATAGAATATAATAGAATGGCCCTTCTTGTAATTGTACATGTACAATGACATTTTGTGCTCCATATCAACTGTTCAGGTATAAAATAAAAACAGTACACAGCAGGAATAAATAACAAACAAGAGAAATATATACTTATATAGTGTTTGTTAACAGTCCGAATGGAAAGGGGAAGAAATTGTTTGTGCATCTGGAGGTGTGGGACCTGCCGAGCCTTCTTTACGAGGGTGTTGGTGTTATGGATCCAACATTAACATAAGACCATTGGAGATGTGGGTGCCCAACAAATTAAAGATTGAGACAGATTCCATCTGTTCTCCTCCTATAAGAGGGGAGAGGACCCGTCTATGCCTCTTGAAGTCTCTATCTATGTCCTGAAGAAACTGGACCTTTGGTGATTAGGATGTGTGGACTTATGGTGCTGAATGAGCTGTAGTAGTGATCATATTGGGCAAAGGTGTGAGATCCTCTGCAAGTTTGATGCTGCTGTTGTGGATTGGGGGGCTCTGGCCTTTGTAGTTGGTGAGCGTTTGGATGCCCCTCCACACCTGAGGAAGTGAGGAAGCCCTCTATCATTCACCTGAAAGCCTCCTTGGCCTGTTTGATGCCCCTCCTCAGGTTGGCAGGGATGTGGAGCAGAGAAAGTTGGTGTACCAAGTAGTATGGTAATCTTTGATGATGTTGCAGGCTCTGATGAGCTCTGCAGCAATTTCTTTTCTGAGACACTGGAACTGCAGAATAAGATGGAGATAGAGCTACTCAGCAAGTTTTCAAGGTGCCTCATTAGAAAATGGAGCGAATGGGAAGGGGAAGGTGTGCTCTCCTCATCCGGCACAGCGATGCAGGTGCTTCCGAGCCCGTTTAACTACTGATGCTGTATTAAGTGACCAGCCCAGGCTATCAGTTATCTGTGCTCCCAGAAACATGATGCTGCCAACTATCTTCACCACTGCTGTGTCATCTGCATACTTAATGATGTGATTAGAAGCAAGTGCAGCACTGCAGTCATGTGTCAGCATTGTCAACAGCAGTGGGCTTGGAAACGAGGCCTGTTTGCCTGATTGAATTCTCCTACTACAATACAAACGCCCTCTGGCAGTGTGGCTTGAAACTCAGTGAAGGTCTTAAAGATCACTCAGGGTCTATTTTGTGTTTGCACTGTAGGGGATGTTTACAGCCATAATATTCATAGTGGTAAATTCTCTGGGCAGGTCACACAGTCTGCCATTAACAGTGAGCAGCTCTGTTTCAGGAGAACACTGACTTAAGACCGCTGCTGTGTTTGTACTTCATCTGTTGCTTGTGTAAATACAAAACCCACCTCCACAGAATTTACCACAAAATGTTTGGCTCCTGTGTAGCCACATTGTGATTAACCCCATGCAGACTAACTACATAATCAGGAACAGGGTTCAGCCAGGTCTCAATCAGAACCATGGCACGGGAGTCTCTCACCTCCCGTTTTGATGTTAGGTCCAGCAGTGAGAATATGATGGAAGTTTATCTCCTGTTGAGTGCTACATACTAGAAAAGAAAAGTCTGAAAACATTCCAGTCTGACTGTCCAAACGCTGACAGTTTTTTGTTTGTTTCTTTTATATATATACTGATCACTCAATAAGTTTTCTTTTTTTTCTCTTAGGTGCTTTTTAATGTGTTTGATGCATTTGTATCGCTGGGAGGAGGCCGAATTAATGCAGCAGAAATTATTAAAGGAATAGGTAAGCTATAACATTTATTAATCTGGTAAAAGAAAATGTATTTGTTCATGCAGTGTAACTGCTCACAGTCAAGTCTGGCAAAATAGACAGTGTAGAGTGTCCCTGCTGCAACACACAAATGTGTTGACCATTTTGATTTGTCGGGTGTGGACACAAAATAAATTAAACACTTTTTATGCTATCACTGCCCTGTAAGGCTAGTAGGTTTTAGAGGGGAGTAAACAATAGCACTAAAAAATAGATTTTTATATGTTTCCTCTCTCTCCACAGTTTCCTTCTTTGTGGTTGCATTTGGTGGTTCCCTTGTGGGCATAGCATTCGGCATACTAATTTCACTTCTGACCAGATGCACAAAAAACATCCAGATCATCGAGCCAGGCTTCATCTTTGTCATGGGATACCTTTCCTACCTGACTGCTGAGATGCTTTCTCTGTCTGCTATCCTTTCGTGAGTATTTCACAACTGAAATATAATTTGTTTTATTATGTCTGTATCCATTTTATATATGTAAAAATGAGGTAAACATATTTAGAGTTTACTTTGCCCGTTCCTTCTGTAGGACTACATTCTGCGGTGTGTTATGTCAGAAGTACGTCAGAGCAAACATGGATGAGAGTTCCGTCCAAACAGTCAAATATGCCATGAAGGTTTTCGCCAACGGATCAGAAACCATCATCTTTGTTTTCCTCGGTATCTCGGCCATCGATAAGGTTATCTGGGTTTGGAACACGGGCTTCATCCTCCTCACAGTCTTCTTCGTCTTTGTGTATAGATTCATTGGTGAGATTTTGTTGTTTGGCTATCACTGTTGAGTCAAAGCAGCACACACATTGTGGGGTAAAAAGTTGGTGTGTTATGCAAAGAAATCTTCTGCTGCTGCAGCACAAAGATCAAATGAACCACATTTACAAGAATACGTGTGTCAAGAACACTGAGCGACCGGACTCAGAGGCAGGATTCACAGTATTCAAGTTTAGTGAGCTTATTTACAATGAAAACACCAGAGTGATACATACAGGTAGTGATAAGGGAAAATAGGGGCTCCAGGAATCCAGGGGAAGGGGCAGCCAAACAATGTCTTCTCATTTACTCTGCTCAGGCTGTCTCTAAAAACACTGTGCAGCAGGGAAAATCCAGGAAAGGTCTGTACACAAGAGGGACAACAATGAGATTAGTATGAGGCAAAGAAAACACTAGACTTGAGTGCTGGGTTTTACTAAAAGCGTAATTCAACAATCCAGCAAAAAGCACCACCGATGTGTGAAGTCTTTAAATAACTGTGTGTGTTTGTATGTATCTTCCAGGTGTGTTTTTCCTGCAGTGGATCCTTAACAGGTACAGGCTGGTCCCAGTTGAATTAATAGATATGGTGATCATGAGCTACGGTGGCCTACGAGGGGCTGTTGCGTATGGCCTGGCTGTGTTGCTGGATGAGAAAAAGATAAAGGAGAAAAACCTGATGATCTGCACTACTCTCATTGTGGTGTACTTCACTGTCATCTTGCAGGTAGTGAATTTTTGGAGTTGATAATTCGCTAAAATATGTGTACATTAGTTTGCTTGTTAATTACACAGTCTGTGTTAGAGCTTAATTTTGTTGGCACATTTGTGCTTGACATTGTTACAGGGAATAACAATGAAACCTCTGGTCATGTGGCTTAAAGTAAAGAGAGCTGCAGTAACTGAGGTCTCACTCCTAGAGAAAATTACAAACAAGGTAAATCTAATAAAACACGTCTTGTTTCACCGACAAAAACGTTTCCCGCCCAGTTTCTACAAAGTCCTTCTCCTTTCTTTAGATGTTTAATCACACTCTGGTTGCCATAGAAGACATATCAGGACAAATAGGAGATAACTACTTCAGGAGCAAGTATGTACAAGACTTAATGCATAATTCCAAAATGCCTTTTAATTTTAAAGTAAGCAACAGTGATATTTCTTTTTGTAAAGGTGGAGGCATTTTGAGGAGAAGTGGATGACGCCATTTTTGATGAAGCCATCTGCAAGGAAGAAACAAGATGAAGTGTTTGATGTCTTCCATCAGCTGAACCTCAAGGATGCCATGGAATATGTGACTGAAGTGAGAATCATTTGTGCAAATTCAAGTATATTTTGCTCAAGTATAAATTAAATGAAACTGAGAAGATTACTGCTGGTGTCTTCTGTTGCAGGGAGAGCGTAGAGGCTCTCTGGAGTTTGTCCGTAATGACAGCGCCATTCTTGATTTCAAGAAAAAGCTGGAAAGTGAATACACAGAGGTCATGCCTGACATGCCACCATACATGATAAATGATCATGGTGCAATGTTCACTATGGGGTGAGCAATCTGGATTTTTATGACAGTGTGAAAATATATACAGAGGGTAAAATAAGTATTATGCACGTCACAGATTTTAAGTGAATATATTTCTAAAGGTGTTGTTGAAATAAAACTCTCACCAGATGTCAGTAACAACCCATCCAATCCACACATGCAAAGAAATCAAACTATCGATGTCCATAAATTCAGTTATGTATAATAATGAGAAATGACACAGGGATAAAGTGCTTTTTTAATGCTTTGTACAAAAGTCTTCGTGGTTTCAAGAAACTAGTCACATGCATTGCCAGGAGCATCTGGTCATGGGTAGTTTATGCTGAAATGATGTTCCTTCCACTTCTGGATTGTGGCCCCAGCAGTGCTCACTGCAACCTTCACTAATTTCAAAATATCTTCTCTAATCAATGCCATCAGTGTGTTTTGCAACAATTATGCTCTGACGGTGTTGCGAGAGCTCACTGGTTTCACTGATCATGAGATGCTTGTCATGTGGCACCTTGATAATGTGACACCAGTTTATAACCCAACAATTGCGACTGAACAAGCTGAAGTTAATTCGCACTAAGTGGCTGGATTGCGTTCTAATTGCTGGTGTCATGACTTTTTGCATCTCCCTTTCTTCATGTGTTCAATGCTTTTACTTTGTGTCATTTTTCATTTTATACATAAGTTAATTTCTGGACATGCATAGTTTGATGTCTTTGTATGTGTGGATTGGATGGGTTGTTCCAGATATGTTGTGAGAATTTGATATTAATAGCACCTTTAGAAATATATTTAATTAGAAAATTTGTGTACTGATTTGATGCATTCATTACTTTTTATACCTACTTAATAGACACAACTTACTGCAACTATTCAGTGCCTTCAAACAGCTTCCGTTCACCACCATATTTTAAAAATGAAACCAGACTCTTTTGATATTGTTGTATTGCTTTAAGTCACTGACATGATTGGCTTCCTCTGCAGTAGAGACCATATTCCATCAGTGAGCCTGGAAATGCACGAGCAGACCATGAAGGCTATGAGGGGAGCTGAGGCAGTTGATGTTCACCACCTTCTGGATCAGCATCTCTACAAGAGCAGAAAACAGGTAATGAGCAAATTCAGTCATTACATGAGGGACTTACTAAAGCATCCTAGTAATGCACGTCCATTTAACCATTAAATTACTAAGGTGTATATGAACTAAAAACAACAACCTGTTATTTATGGCTGGCTATAGACAAATGTATATTTTCTGTATATATGCAAATCCTCAGCTTATTTGCTTGAACTGTGGCTGAGCTTGACTTTGTGTCCTGGCTGAACTATTGCTGGATACTGTTTTATAAAGAAGTAACAAACTGACTTCTCATTCTGTTGTTTATAGTATCGCCACGGGTTCAGTCGCAGTGATTTCAAAATCAACAGAGATGAGAAAGAAGTCCAGGAGATCTTCCAGAGAACCATGAGGAACCGGTTGGAGTCATTCAAGTCTGCAAAGATGGGTGTTTCACCTCCAAAGACAATTGTCAAGTACTCAAAGAAAGAACAGCAGGAGAAGGTAAAGACAAAAAGAGGGAATAAGCACACCCTACCACTGTTTGCAGAGTTGATTATGTCTCTTCTGAAGTCCAGTGAAGAGGAAATACGGTCCTTCCCCAAAGCTTCATTTTTAGTTTTTTTTTTCCATTTGACTTCAGTGTAGTACTGAAAATCCTTGGTACAAGACAGTGGTCTGGAAACTGAAAACCAGCTGCTAGACTTTTGAGAGAGAAATGTTGTCCTTTTCTTTTTAAATATTGCGTGGCTCATTAGACCTACGTCATCTTTTTATGGTTTTCTGTTTCATGATGCTCCAAATGTTTTTAGTTGGTAAAAGTTCTGGACTGCAGGCAGGCTGGTTCAGCACCCAGACTCTTCTATGAAGTCATGCTGCTGTGATAGCAATCTGCAAATTAGCAAAGCCTTCCCTGAAAAACATGTAATCTGGATGGGAGCATACTGTATGTTGACCTTTATACATACCTTTTAGCACTGATGGTGCCTTTCCAAATATGCAAGCAACCACCTCCATATGCATCTCCATACCATCCAAGATGCAGGCTTTTGAACTGAGTGCTGGTAACAATCCAGAGAGTCCCTCTCCCCGTTAGTCTTGAGAATGTGGTGTCCATGGCTTGCAAAAAGAATTTCACATTTTAATTCATCTGACCATGGAACAGTTTTTTCATGTTGCCTCAGTTTCTTTGTTTTTACGATTTTTTAAAGGCACATTGTGTTATATTTCTTCTTTTGTCTTTGATGTCAAGAAACATTTAATTTTTTTCATTTTTAAATCCTGCCTGGAAGCGTTATCAGTCAGAATGTACTGTTATGCCAAACAAACTTGGATCTTTCCAAGATCAGCTCTATAAATTCTCTATAGGCTCCTCTTGTTCATGTGCGTCATTTATCTAGGTCAAGTTTATTTATATAACGCATTTCCCAGAGCTCATGCTGCACAAAGTCTTTAAAAACTAAAATGCAACTAAAACAATTAAAATGTGCAGCAATAAAAATATAAAAGAGAAAAAGTAATACAATAAGACAATAAAGACAGCCAACACAACAATGGCCATAAGGGATATTTAGACATGGAGTGAAAACAAAAGGAAGCATTAAACAATACTTGGAAGTGCACAGATTTGTGCGCGAATTGCCAAAGGACAATGGGACACTGAGACATCAATACAAATCAAGGAGACCGAGACAAGGGAATTAGATTCAATACAAAGCACAGGTGACAACAAGATGCCAAAGGAAAGATAGGAGCTAAACACAATGGGGCACAAAGGAAAGACCAAGAAAACAATAATCAGCAATAATAAACGATACAAAATAAACCTAAGTCAGACACTTTTCAAAATAATCAGAAACTCAAACAAGGAACTAGGACTTGAGATATGCAGAAATGTGGCAAACAAGAATAAATAATAATTGATTGTTGTTGATAAGTGATTGCAGAGTGCCCTCTGCTAGACAAACTAGGAAACATCGCTATGGGTTGGACATGGCTGAGGGCGTTGATCTTGTCTCTTTTACTTTACCTTCAGTTTTTTTAAACATCATATGTGATTAAATAAATCTCCTTCGTTCTACAGACCCCAAATGGAAAGTCAGTGAGCAAGACTAAACTCTACCATTCTGGTGATGAAGGTTTGTCTGCTTGTGGGGTTTTTTGTGTTTTTGTTTTTTTCAGATTTAAAGTCTTAGCAAACTAATTTTCTCATTTTCATTTTTAGACTTTGAGTTCTCAGAGGGAGATAGCGCCTCTGGCTATGACTCGTCATACCCTTCTTTCTCCATGAGAGCCACGTACAGACCAGGAGGTGAGATCAATGCACTTTCTACATCCTGTATGAAACCAAACATATATTTTTGAGAATGATTAAGAGAGTAACAGATGCTGATATTATAAACACAGAGATTAGGGAAACATACAACAGAGGGAACTAAATAGACAGTTTGTGTGCAATAAAACCCCCCCAAAAAAGGTGAAATATAAAAGTGTGGTAGAAAGGTCTCTACAGAGCTGCAGATGAGCCACAAACCACACCACACAACAAAAGGTATGTGAGGGTTATGTAAGGGTGAGCTGCAGGGTAAAGGCACCAGACTGTCATACAACACAAGGACTTTGTACTAGTGGGCTGACAGGTTTAAAATCAGCAAATGTTCGATCCGTCTGTGTTGAATATTTCCATTCTTACCTGTTGGGAACAGTTTAGGGCTACAGTGCAAATATGAAAGCAGCTCATTATCATAGAATTTATTTTGAATTTCCTAATACTGTTCTGACTCTGCAAGCAAACACCTATAAAACACTTTCACAGTTGAGTTGAGTTTATGTATAAATGTCAAATAAAAAAAACCAACAACTCCAGAACAGCGAGTGTATTTGAGTTTAAACGTTTAAGCTGAATTAAAGTGGATAGACCACAAGTGCAAGGGATGAGCAGCCAATAATGGTTTCACTTGTATGAAAATGTAATGCAGAGAACAACAGTGGCCCTAATATTGAACCCTGAGGTACTGATTCAGTTTTTTCTTTCATTAAGGTGGGATTGAGAACCCAGCCTTCGTGCCAGATCTGTACCCCACGGATTTGTTGCAGGAAATCCCTCCTTGGCTGGCAGAGAGTGAGCCCGACAGCAGCATGGTGGCTCCGTCATTGCGAGCCCAGGCGAATCTTCCCAATTCACCTATGGAAATGCGCCGCCTGGGGCTTCTTCGTGCCAGCACTCGCTCTACTGACACAAAGCAGATGAACAATGATCAGTTGCCCTCTCCACCAACATCTCCTCCTCCTCCTCCTCCTCCCAGTGGCCAAATGTAACTGTATCCCAATGCAGACACCCTGTTCTGTCTCACTTGAACCTGGAACAAAGACACAAAACAAACCTCAGACTAATTAACCATCTACTCTCATACTGACAAGAAAATGTTTATTTTTCCATGACTATGGTTAGCTCCTGTGTTTCTACACAAAACATTTACATAACCTCTTTAAACAACCCCTGCTGTTTTTAGGTTCACCCTTCACTTGGCAAAAGAAAAACTGCACTGAAACAAATCCTTTATGTTCAACATTAGACATATGTTGAACACTGTCATATAGTCTGTGGTTTGTAGTAAACATGCTATTGAAAATTATTATTTAAGGTTTTTTTTTTCAAAACATCTTAATATTATGTAAAAACCTTTCAAATGACGTGTAGATATCAATTATAAAAACAGTGATTTAAAATACTTTCTGAATCTATAATCCATACATTCGTATTGCAGAATACCACAACAACTTTCACCACTTGGGGCACTATTTTGTGTGAAAGATGAAATATTACTAACAAATAAAATGCTACATAGGTCAATGATGCAAACACATTTTAGTGGGATGCATTTAAACATTTGCAGCATATATAATGCAGATTCTTAGTATTATTTAGTGAGGCTCCAGCCTGCTCTGAAAGCTCTCTGTTTTTTTGACTTTTGACTCTTGCAACGGAAGGAAGAGAGGACATCCCAAATATGGTCATCTCAGATGCTCCACCCACCTTCCGTTTCAGTGGGTCAAACAATTAGGAAAAAGTTGGTTTAAAGGAAGATGATGAACTAAGAGGTATTCATTAAGGGCCAGTAGAAGATAAATGAGGGTATAAATGAGGATTATTATGAACCATGAATAATGCAAAGCTACTCTTGTCTGAGAATCAAAATCTGCAGGTGTAAATGAGTTTGATGTGCCCATTTTAATTTCTTGTATTGTTTTAATTTTCTAATAAATAGAATAGGTATGACTGTTTCTCTGTCTTTCTGTGTTAGCTCTGGTGACTTTCTTAGGGTGTACCCTCCCCAGCACCCTTCACAACCCTGAATTGGATAAATGGAAGTAAATGGAGAGATGAACTGATTAAGTGTATTATCGAAAATCACATGAAAAAGAACTTTAACCTCTTAAGCCCCAATGCCCCCTGATACGGGGGCAAAAGGCAGGAGATCAGTTAGGCTTGGGGCTTAAGAGGTTAAAAGGATGTAAAAAAATATTTTTAATCAACTCCATCTGAGAAGTTTAATATTGGTGAGAAGCTGCTAATAAAGCCATTCACAGGCTTAAATTATACCTCTGAGTAAAGTGACCAAACTTGCTGGTCTGGGTACAAAAGTGGGTTGAGCCAGACCAGCATCATAATGGGCTGTGTTTCACGAGCTGTGAAAAGCTGTTTCCTTGATATACAGGAGAGCAGAGAGTGGATACTATGCTCTGGTCAGAAGAAGAGGTGGATGTATGTGGAACATTTATGTCAACAATCTACACAATAGTTTGCTGATGGTTTATAAAGGATTTTATCCAAAAATGGCAGCTTCTTGGGGATTTACACTTTTTCTCTGCGTGCTGCTGATGGTGTGTAGAGGCTTGAGCCTTGCGGGTGAAGATCCAGATCAAACTTTATCAAGCAGTGGTCAAGTAAAAGCCCTTAGTCCAGAAATAGACAATGCACTGGGCTCAAACCATGGCACAACTGGAGAAGGTGGCCATGCAGTGGAGCCCATCACTACACTGCCTATTGTGTCCTGGAAGTGGCATCATGTCACAACCCCGTACCTGGTGGCCCTGTGGATCCTGGTTTCCTGGCTCTGCAAACTTGGTGAGTCCTGCAAAGTCCTGTTTCTGCAAGGCTCCGCTCTCCCCTCATCAACCAGAAACCCTGGAAAAGCTATTTTTGCACAAAGCTATTAAAACCTATTTTAGCTAGAATTTTACACTCAATTTGAATATCTATTGTGTAGAACACAGATAGAAAAATAATGAGAATTTTAAAAAAAATTTTAACTATTTGCTGCTATCTACATTGTTAATTGGTGATTTTGTCTCCACACCTTAGGGGTTAAAGTGGGATTCAGTAGGTTGGATGTTATAGCAGTGCAGAAAAGAAAATAATTGTAGAACATAGAAGTAGGTCCCAATAATTTCCAGATTTCTTTGCCTGCAGGCTGTGAGCAGCAGAGCTGTGCTGCTACTCTTTGTAGATTCCATCCATCCATTGTCTTCCACTTATATAAGCAGATGTAACATGAACTACCGTAACTGATTTCCCACTCCTAGACAGTGTAAACCTCTTAGACTGACCATGAACACTATCGCTGCTCTACACCAACCCAACATTCAATTTAACTCAATTTACTTTTATAGCGCCAAATCACAACAGTCGCCTCGGAGCATTTTAGATTATAAGGTAAAGACCGTACGATAATATAGAGAAAATCACAAAAATCTGATTATCTCCTTTGAGGAAGCACTTGTGGACAATGGAAAGGGGAAAAAATGGGGAGGAAGACAGGCCAAGAGACACATTATAGAAGAGAGCCGGAGATTAACCCGTTGAACCCCATTACCCCTGGTGCAGATAGGGAACACGGGCTGTACCGCCAGGTCTGTTATTCAAATATAGACATGTACAGTATCCAAAGAAATGTCAGAATCTCAGCTAAAAGCGCAAAACAAACTAAAAACAATTTCCATGATCACTAAAAACAACTAAAACAACAAGGAATTAAAGAGACACAATTTGCGGATCCCCATGTTCTCCTGATGGCATCGACACAAACAAACAATGTCTCTGCTGGAAACACAAATCTCACAGATTCCAAAACTGCAAGATCTGTCATGTTCCAACCAACATTCAATGAACCAGCACTGCAATACAGCCACTTTTCCTGCATAGCTGCATCTCCCATGTGGGCTTCAAGAGCATCTTCCCATCATATACCGCTATTTTCTGCCTTATTTTCTTGCAAAGACGCATTATGCACCATTTTCTTTGCAAAAATGACCTCTGACAAGAAAGTTAATTTCTTCTATTCAATACCTAAGAAATTTTAACTTTTACAGATGGTGCCAAATTGTAAAATACTTAGCTATGTCTCTAATAAAACCTCTGTAAATTTGCTCTGTTTCACTTCAGCGGCACAATTCTTTCTACAGCTAATGTCTATATGTTGATCAATGCTTTCTTCAGTTTTTGGTCTACTGCAGCACATTTGAGTCGTTATATGCTATAAAAGGCAACAAAAAAACTCTTAAAAAAGGCAGTGATCACTGTTGGCCTCTCTCAGTTTTTATTACCACTGTTCTTTTTAAAGCTCAGTTTTAAAAACCTAACAATGTAACTAAGGTCCAGCCCATGCAGCAGTATATTAATGACTAACCTCGTATTGTTGATAGATTATCTATCTCAGTTGTTCTCCTGACTTAAGTTTGGTGCGTTTACAGTTTACTCCACCAGAGTTTGCCGGTCCAAGCCCGGGTAAAGGAGGAGGGTTGGAATTGTGACATAAAAAAAAAACAATAATTGCTAAAAGAAATTTAATTTGTAGTTCTAAATAAACTCTAAATGCATTTAGGACGTTTTTTATTCATTTTATGTCTCTTCCACGATGTTATTTCTCTTTCCAACAACATAGGTTACAATTAGATTAGCATGACCAATTATGCAAATTAGGCGATGACGTCATTTAGCGACTTCTAGCGACTTTTAGGACAACCAATAGCGATTTTCCTTACTGAGGAGTTGGCAACACTGCGGGCGAGGTGCCCACCGCAGCACCCGCTGCTTGTTGAGAGTAAGAACGATACACACTTTTACGTCAAAAAGTTGTCATAAATAAGTCTCCAATAACACCAGAGAAAGTTGCCAGATTAGTCGCTAGTCGCTTTTTACAAAAAAAGGTCGCTAAAGGGGTCTGAAAACTCGCTAAATATAGCGACAAAGTTGCTAAGTTGGCAACACTGCATGTGGCTAGCTACCATAGCTGTGTAGCTAGCCACCACGTAGAACATCATTATAAACCAGCTAGCCCAACTTTAGCAACCTTACAAATGTCACTTCTGTTTAGTGTTCTAGGTTCATTAATGTCTGAAGTGATAGTAGAGCTGTACATTTTCAAAAATCCCTCATTCAGAACATGGTATATTATGTTTAAGTGGAAACTAGCGAGCTAACTCCTTGCTAACTTTGAACTCCGTTAAATTTGATAAATCCTGTTTTTATGGATGCCTGGATGTTCAAAATGTGTTAATTACATAAATAAAATGTAATTTTCTCTATAGCACTTCATGGATTTCATAAGAAACACACCGTAGTTGTTCACACAAAGCATAAAGGTAAAAAACAATATATACAGTGTTATCTTCATTTTAGATGGTGGTCAGAGGGCCCGGTGGCGCCAGTGTCCGGCAGCCTCGCCTCTCTCAGTGCGCCCCAGGGCGGCTGTGGCTACAATGTAGCTTGCCATCACCAGTGTGTGAATGTGTGGATGACTAGATATGTAAAGCACTTTGGGGTCCTTAGGGACTAAGTAAAGCGCTATACAATACAGGCATTTACCATTTACCATTTACTATTTAGGGACCTGAAGTGGAGTTTGGACCCAGAAACGGCTAATGACGTCAGAAATAATAACTGGATGATTAAGCCCCACAAGTGTTAGCTTTATTTTGATACCAAAATGGTTAACACAGAGTTTGTAACTGGAGAGATTCTAAAATACTATTGTAATTTTTCTTTTCTTTTTTTTTAATTGTCTACCCCGCGCCTGCATTATTTAATCACCAAAATGTAATACACATGTCCTCTCTGTTTCAGTATTACTCTCAAAGCCAGCAGACTTTATACTCTTTGTTCTAGGGGGAATTTGAGTTACAGCTACCCTAGATGACGATTTTTGAACAAAGCATTTCAGAGAAATTTAATTCACAGGTACTTAGAATGTCACTGCAAGGGCAACTTTAGCTGCAGTTTACGCCAAACAAGAGGAGAAAAGTGGGATCAGTGGCTGAGATTTGACCCATGTGAATTAGTTTTATAAGCAGATTACATCAGTATCTCTATCTGATTAATGGATACATCTGAGCTCTTTTGGTAGTTAAATCTTGTTTCTCTCTAAGAAAAATGGTTAAATCTTACATAAGAGCTCTGCTTGTAATCAAGTACCACACATAAAAAAAACACTGTTTTCTCTCCTGTTTCAATTTCCCACTTTGGACATACAGTAATCAGGCAGCTCTTGTTATAGCTTCCAAGCACATACTACTGGATCACTTCACTCAATTAGAAACCTTCCTATGCAAATCTGACTGACAGGAAAAATCTAGTGTCAAATTTTCAAAATAAAAGACCACCATTACTTGTACTGTTGGACAATGATGTACACTTTAGCGTCAGGCTTTTAAACAAAACAAAACAAACAAAACAAATAAACACAAGAACAGGAAACTACCTACATTCAAATGAATGGATTGATTATTTGCTCATACTATTTAAGAATGTACTCACACTTGGCATTGCTTTTATTTTGACTGAGGGTTCTTAGACAAAACTAGGTTTGGGCTTTTGTTCTAAACTGCTTCGGTGACCTAATTTTTAATTGCAGGACCACAAAATCTTACTGAGAGCAAATTTCCTATAGAAAAGAGGGACACACATTCATGGAAAACCTTTACCAGATCAAGTTATGATCTTGATCTGTTGGTTGGCATTCATTTCAGAAAAATTTGTACAGGAGTATCATCTAACCTAACTGAGATGAGTTACGGATGCGTTTTAGACAAAAGCATTTCAGAAGATTCAGAGAATCGACCCAAAGTTTTGCACAATTACTCCGGCAACTTGAGCTGCTGCTGTCTAGAACTGATAGGGATGGGCGGTGTCACTGGATGAACTTTTATTTTAATGAGTGTTTTCTAACTGATGAATTTGATCATTTGCTCTCAGTGATTACTGGGTTTAAGTTTAAGGGAAATGGGCCATGGAACTGTGGACAATGTAAAAATATGAACAGGGGTTGTGTGCGGCAGGCAGGAATGGAGGACCCAGTATGAAGACTCCAGGATGCAAAAGGTAAACTCAAAACTCAGCTTTACTGCTGGAAATCAGAAAAGCAGAAAACTAACTAAACTGGAAACACTCATGAAGCTAAAAAGGCAGACAGACAGGACATGACACTGGATGGAAGAAAACAAAGGGGTTAAATACACAAGGAATGACGAGTGAACAGGAAACGCGACGAACACAACTGGGGCTAATTACGCACAACGAGACAGATGATGCAAAGCTGAATATAACACATGAGATGAGGTACCTTCAAAGTAAGAGAGGCAAAAGCAGAACATGGCGCACACAGACAGGAGACAACCAAATTAAAACCCAGACCAGACCCAGATAGACACGACACAGACAAGTCCGGGAAAGAACAGACATGAAAACACAACAGACAACGAGACACAAGGACACAGGGAAAGCATTATAACAAAACTAAGAACTACACATCAGAAATACAAAACTAAACCCAGGTATCCTTACAGATGTCTACGTGTATGTGCGGACATGTGAGCAGTTTTGTGTACATCTTTGCTGATATAAATGTGGGACTGTGGTTATTTGTTTATAACTAAACAAATGGGATCAGATACAACCTGTACAAATTATTTGTTATTATCATGCAAGCTTTGACTATGCATAATTGGGCGGTGCTTGCACTGACAACCCATCACACTATCAGTAGTAATGAAATGTTATTTGTGTTTTGTGGGTTTACATTTGGAGTATTGTAAAATAAGAATATTGCTTTGTAGATTTGGTAGACCTAAAAAAAAATTAACAGATTTTAAGTTTTAAAAGAGAAAATTATAATCTTAAAAAACACAAACAGTATGTGTGCACCATATTATACATCCTCAGTTGCAGGCAATGGCATCATTTTTCTCAAGAACCTATTTCCTCTTTACAGATTAACAGTGCTGTCTTTCTTCCAGCATGCTTGGTACTAACTGAAGTACAATGGACAATAAATGCAGGGTCAACTATTTGTGCTTTTTCAAGAAAAAGCTTCTTTATAGCCATCGGAGTATAACACAATCTATTCAGTTAGCAAGCAAAAGACCAGCGTTAATGGATTTCACCTTTGTTGGTGCAAACGAAAGTGACAACGTTGCACTGCAGTGGCAACGAGAAGACAACCTCCAATCAGTGCAGCTAGAATATCACTAATCTCACCATGAGTGACAGAGATGCTTGGAAAAAGCAAAACTAGAGCAAAAACAATCAGGAAATAATAGAAAATCAATAAAGAGATTTTAAATTTGAGTCTCAGTCACACACAAATTTGTACAAGCACCTTTTATGTCTAAGTACTTTCTTTCTAATTTTTGGAGGTTGTCTTCCTGTTGTCGGTGCACGGGTTATCACTGTTATGTGCACCAAAGCAGGTGAAATGGATCCTGCTTCCTAACTGCACAGACTGATATCTAGAAGGTTTATCTGTATGTTATATTTTAATGATCAACTCTTCATCCTCATCATTATAGTAACTTATACTTGACTCCTAACTCGGTTATGTCTCAGATACCAAGTGATCAACCCAAATCCCTCACCTGCTGAAACAATTAATTTTATGTAAAATAGGGTTCTTGAAAAAGCTCATGGACCTCAGCATGCAGTTTAACCACAGTGTCTGGAGAAAACCATCCTGGGCATGGAGAAATGTTTACAGTTTATATAGGTGTCATTTAAAATGATATAGAGTGACCCTGGCAGGGTTACTGAAACAGCTCCAATTCAAGGACAACATTTCAGACACTTACTGTCAGTCTAATTTATAATAAAAATCTTAAATCTCTAATATTCTATAATATAATGCATAATGTTGCTAACACTGAAACTTATTTATCTGAAATTTATTAATTTAGTTTATTGTGTTGTTTAACAACATTTAATCCTTAAGCCTTGGGACCACAAATGACAAATTTCATTGAGCACAGAGCCTGAGATGAAAAATAACACACAACAGTCTTGAAGTGTAGCTACTGTTCCTCCCACACTGAAAATAACCTTCATCTGACCTTCGTCTGAGTGCTTGCTGTGGTGGAGACCTGTGGTCAGAATGACTGAAAAGTCAAGTCACTACTCAGTGACATTATCATTTCTTAATAATGGGAGGGGAGTTCACGCTCGACTGTGCAGCTAAATGTTCTTAAAGCACACACACACACACACACACACACACACACACTAGTAGATAGCAGGTAACCGAGTGGTCATTTTTATTGTATAAAAATACAGTACAGATTTATGACAGAGAAACTTATTTTTTTAGTTTCTTATGCAAGGCTTTCACACTCATCCCCACTCACACCTGTTTGTGTGCCAACAAGTCATCTAACCAATGAGGCTATTGTCCCTATCCTTCACAAACAAGCACATGTTGTTGGGGGGGGGAAAAGATGCAGATATTTTTGTGTTGTCAGCTTTATATGGTTCACTGGTTATTGAAAGGGGTGCTGTAATTATTAGTAAGAGATAATGTAAAGATAAAGTACACGTTTTTACTCTGCCTCTTAATGTTGTTATGTGATATCAGTTTAAAATACTTTTTAAAGCTGACAAGAAGTGTGTGTAGAGAGCTTGAACGCTCCACTCGGCAGAGCAATTGAGTTTGGCACATCAGTACATTCAAATCATGTCTCTGTTTCCGAGTGTCGATGACAGGACAGGTTAAAAAACAAAAAATAAACATATACACAATAAGTACATAAATAACAAAAACATCAATAAAATAAAAAGTAGTGATGTGCGGATAGATCCTGAAATATCGATTCCTCCGATACCAATCATTTATGTACCCGAATCGATTCTCATATTAAAATATCGATATTTTAGTAATTTAGAGTAAATTTGTAGTTTATCATTAACAGGGACACAGTGGAAAGAAACTATAACATTCGGATTGTCTACATTCAGAGGAACTACTTCCTCTTACGCCTTTTATAGTCATGTGCGAAATATGGCTGTATAAATGTCTCGCAGCCCCTTGGGGTGCGCACTCACAACAATGACTAAGCGTAATTGTGCGGACGTATTTTACCTCCACAAACAGCTGAGACGTGGTTTGCAATACATGTGGCAAAAAAAGTGCTCCAAGAGTGAGGTGTTGTGGCCATACTAGGGAGACATTCAAAGGGGCTGCTGGGGGGGTTATAAATACATTTTACAGTGTTTATTTAGCGGATACAATACGTTAAATGTCACCGCCGGCCCGGAAACAGCGGGGGTGTCCAAATTCAGAGGCTGCTTCCACCTGAGGACCCGGCCTACGTCACGAGCTCCCTCTGTGGAGTGAAACTCTGCCGTCTGCTCCTTGCTATCTAATATATCACCGGGCACTGACGTAAACTCTTCTGTTTAATTATTTTCTGTTTGACGTTTATTCAGCTGTGTGAAAACCCCGGAG
>NW_005187494.1:1290623-1297463 GCF_000239375.1 Pundamilia nyererei
AACTAAAGTACATTAAAACCAGCCAACTGTTATGAATTAACACTGTTCACCTTCTGTCTGTCCCCAGGAGTCTGTAATTGTAGGCTAAATCATTCTCCCCACACGAGCAGCACTGTGTGTGAAGCTTGCAGCAGCTGGAGTTGAGCCAACGCCACACTCCTGTTACAATATTGTCACTGTGTATGCCAATACAGGTGGATTTTGGCTTCGTCAACTCTCTGTTTCATTTAATTTACAAGATATATTTGAAATTACAGTCTCTGACATTGCATTCGCCTTGTAAGTTGGACAAAGTCATACGTTTTTTTGTTTTGGCACAAAAATCCCCCTGCAGCATCACTTAGTAATGTAAAGACAAAACAAATGATTAAGCTTCTTAACTGAGTCAGGAGTGTTTTTTGTGCCCTTCTGAAGTCACTGCTCCAATATGTAATGATAGGAGTTTATTTAGGGACTGCTTTACGACACCTTTGTTATTTCTTCTTCGTTAGGGGCAGCTGTGTTTCAGGTGGTAGAGCAGATCATCTACTGATCAGAGGGTATTTGGCCAAGACAGTGAACACTGCATTCACATGTGTGTGATTGGGAGACTTAGATTAGTAGTGGGAAGCACTTTGAGTGCTTAACAGAGGAGAAAGGTGCTACGTAATTTCAAGGGAGTCTTTAACTAAGACTGCGTAAGGTCGGTGTCAATCATTACTAAGGAGTGAAACTGGTGGAAATGTTCCTAAACTAAAGGTATTCATTCAACAACACTAACAATATCATGACAAACTGGAGTGGACGGGACCGGAAAGTACAAATGCAGCAATGACCGGAGAATGTTTCAAATGTCACTGAATAACCGAATGACATCCTTTGCTCCTTCTTAAACTCTTCAACCACACACTCATACATGACCTTACTCATAGAGGAGTAGTGAACTTATAAAAAGGCTGAGTCCAGTCCTGATACAGACTGTGTCAGGACTGAGGACACAAAGTCGCAGACAGAGTGTTGAATATTGTGAGGGTAGGAAGCCATTGGCAGAGGCGTTATTTATTTATTTATTTATTTATTTATTTATTTTGACCTCCTGAGGTAATACAGGCACGAGAAGGCTTCTTTTCTTCAGTCAGTTTATTTTTTTTCAAATGCTACGCTGTGGATATGCACTCTTCTGGCTGTTGGGGTCAGTGTTGTTGATCTGCGTTGTGTCACCAGTGAAGGGTGAAGCTGTGATAACACGTGAGGGGTCCCACCTGAAGCTGTCTGAATCCAGTCACTCGAATGAGTCTCAACATGGCCACAGCTCCAATGTCACAGGAATACCCATCATTAGCTTTAAGTGGCACCACGTGGAGACCCCTTATTTAGTGGCTTTTTGGGTACTGGTGTCATTTTTGGGCAAACTGGGTATGTAATACATATTGTCGAATATAAATATGATAAAAAAATTCTATGCTCTGTTTATTACACGAGATGATAAAAGAAAAGAAGAAGTACAGTTTGCCTCTTGCAAACAGAGAAGGTAATGTGGAGCAAACTTTCACTTTTGGTAGCTGAAATCCTCTAAATGAATAGCTCAGGCTTATAAAATATAAATATACAGATAAAAACACAGAGGTGAAAAATTGTATACTTGATACAAGTTTCTGTAATTTAATCTTTAATTACATTTAACCTCTTAAAGCCTAAAATATGAAATGAATTCAAAATTGAGAATTTGTTGAGCCAATATAACAAATATATAACATTTTAATTTCCATATATGACTTTTGATTTGTATCATATTTGCTACATCTGGCATTTAAAAAATGCTGAAGAATGTATCTTGAATAAAATTTCTTTAGGTTTTTCACTGATAAAGGAGAAGTCTCAAAAACTCGTAAAGAAACGGCACATATCAAACATGATACACCAGGATTTAAGAGGGTAAATATTAACATGCAGAACAGAAGTGTAACCCCGTGAGGTGGAAATTGGTTTACCGCTGTGGGACAGTAGGGTTTATTGTTAAATAAACTTTAATGGCACTTCCTCTGCCCATTAATCATGAGGCTATCTTTAGTTATGCAGTGGGGTTTCATTCATCCGCCACGCTGGTTAATCATGTGCTTTCGTGTTTTATTTTAGATGAGCACTACAGTTAATCATTTGCAAATGTTACAACCTCACAAGCGTTTTACATTTGTGGTTCAGTAAAATGAACCAAAGGTTTGAATGTTTGCCAGCTCCAACCCGACTACAAGCAGATTAATGTAAAATCAAAGGTTATTACTATTGATTCATGGCTTTTATCTTTTTTTTTTTTTTTTTTATCTTGTTTTCTCTTCTCAGTCATTGAGGCCAACCATCAGGTCACCAGCATTATACCTGAGAGCGCTCTGCTCATCTGTTTTGGCTTCATTTTGGGTGGCATGATTTGGGCTGCAGACAAGGTGCAAACCTTCAGGCTGACCCCGACAGTCTTCTTCTTCTACCTGCTGCCTCAAGTCATTCTGGATGCAGGCTACCACATGCCAAACAAGCTCTTCTTCACCAACCTGGGCGGAATCTTGGTCCATGCTGTCATTGGGACCTGCTGGAATGCTGCCAGCTTGGGGCTGTCGCTGTGGGGGTGCCAAATGGGAGGAGCCATGGGTAAGAGGGGCTTTGTAATTTCTTCGTGAATGCACCAGAGAGAGATCTAATATGATTCCTGTACATCACAAAAGGTTGATTCTGTTCATCTGGAAATTCAGTGGGAGAAACATTTTGACACTCATCCAAGTGACTTCTTCAGTCTCAGCTGACTACAGGTTTTCCTAACCCAAACAGTACATTTGCACAATAACTGAAACAATGTTATTTGATTCAGAGATGGTCTTTCCCTTTTCACATAAATGGCCTCCTTGACTCCGCGCTCAAACCAGCGCTCCTCCCTGTCCAGAATGTGTAAATCCTCATCATTGAAAGAGTGTCCATTTGCCTGTAGGTGGAAATAGACTTCCTTCTGTGTTGTGCCATCCGCTTCACAAGAGGTTGTTTGGTTTCCTCAGTGTCTAAATCATGGCAATCCTCCTGGCACTTAGCGCACTCTACATTACTCTGTTTGTGTCGGGGGATCCAATCATTGGGGTGGACTGTTTTTTGGCGCAGTGTGTTTTGGGGTTTAAAGCCACTGAGGTGTTGTGTTTAGAAAAAATGTGTCTGTGAATCAAGGAGGGGGCTGTGCCTTACAATGGTGTGATTGCCGCCATTCCCCAACTTTCTGTGAATGGTACTCATAGGCATTGATCAATGGTCTTTGATCAATGGTCATGACAATTCGCATATTAATGATCAAGGACTTGACCTCCCAGCCCATTGTTCATTCAGTTGGCTAGTTTCCGTTATTATTCAAATGTACTGTTTATAAGATTGGGGATGTACAGATGTACAGAATCAACCTTTTGGGATTTACTTACCTGGGTGATTGAGCATCAATGCATTTCCTGTACAGGTGACCTGGACATCGGTCTGCTGCAGTACCTTCTTTTCGGCAGTCTGATGGCTGCTGTGGACCCCGTGGCCGTCATCGCTGTGTTTGAGCAGGTGCACGTTAACGACGTCCTCTTCATCATGGTGTTTGGAGAGTCGCTGCTCAACGACGGTGTAACAGTGGTTTGTATGCATCATTGCTGTCTTTAGCATTACTTAAGTAACATAACCTGTGAGTTTGGTGAGACATCTGTCATAGGCATGTCCACTTTGAAGACATCAAGTGTAAAGAAAGTAAACATTCCAGCACTTCAGTTTAAGTGGTTTTACTCTAGCTGATGTTTTGCCATCTTATCTGAGCTTCTCTGGTCAATAAAAGTGTTTCTGAACAGTCTGGAGTTCATTTGATACGAATCATGAAGTTCCACCCCGTTCACTGCTGAAACTTGAAACTTTGCACACCTTTTAAAATTACAATGTTAGAAACCTGTGACTTTATCGTTAGAAGTGTGACCTTCTCAGAAGCATAAGTGCTATATCATATTGCTCCTTAAAGGAGAGGTGTACTATAAAACGGAATACATGTCTTAGAGAACTGAATTAAGCTTAAAATTGAAAGTAAAATAAAAATTAACTAATTAATTAAATGTGGACAGAATTTGTCAATCAGAGATAATTCATCTCATAAATCAAGACACAATGCTCTCCCTTATATAAGCTGCCTTTATAGGTTAAAAGTATCATTATCAGTATTGGTATCGGCAATACTGGCAATGTATTTACTTTATTTCTGGCCCTGTATTGTATTGATATAATCTGTAATTGGAGTTCAACACCTGTAGCGTAAGTGAATCACTCAGGACTCACTCACCCCCTCCCTCCTGTGCTGAATCATAGAGCGAACGAATCACTCAGGACTCACTCACCCCCTCCCTCCTGTGCTGAATCATAGAGCGAACGAATCACTCAGGACTCACTCACCCCCTCCCTCCTGTGCTGAATCGTAGGCGTAAGCCACAGGTGTCGAACTCCAGGCCTCGAGGGCCGGTGTCCTGCAGGTTTTAGATGTGTCCTTGATCCAACACAGCTGATTTAAACGGCTAAATGACCTCCTCAACATGTCTTGAAGTTCTCCAGAAGCCTGGTAATGAACTAATCATTTCATTCAGGTGTGTTGACCCACGGTGATATCTAAAACCTGCAGGACACCAGCCCTCGAGGCCTGGAGTTCAACACCCCTGGCGTAAGCGAATCACTCAGTACTCACTCACCCCCTCCCTCCTGGCTCACAGCTTCTTCTTCTTCTTGGTTGGCAACCAATGTTAAGGCACATTACCGCCCCCTGGCTCACATTTCAGTGGACATTTAGATGAGAAAATATATATTTAACACATTTAAGGAAAATACTAATAAAATTTAAAAAAAAGTTTATTTAGCAATTTTTTTACTTTGGTGAGTGACTCATTAAAACTCGATTCAGTAAAAAGAATCAAATTTACCATCATTAATGTAAGTCCCCTTCAATTAAATGGAATTTATTTTCATTTCATTTATATGAAATAGCCATGTGATTATCAGCAGTTACCACGCCTACCTAGCCACATCAGAGTCATTTTCCATCAACAACCTCCATTATAGACCCACCTACAGACACGTGACTGGACAGACACCACATGCAGTAAATCTGGGCCCACGTGGGTTTTAGCCTTGCAAGGTCTGATTGGTTGAAGTAACGTGAACGTGGCATTGTTACTGTGATTCTATTGGCTCAAACAATTAAAAAAAGATGTCAATCATGCAAATTGAACAAAAGAGACCAAAGTTACAGCTCCTCAGAGTTTAAAGGGCCAGAGACCAATTAAATGCTCCATGCACACGGCAGAAAGGGGCCATTACCATGTAAATGTATCTTCAAAAAAAATATATATATAAAAAAGCATTTTTAGGCCTGTTAATAAAATCAATTATTTCTGCTCTTAAATACCTAAAAAATTCAACTGGCATGGTGTCCAATTGTGTGCCAAAATTAGACATTTTTGTACAACATGTTCATGTATTTTGTACAACATGTTCATGTATTTTGTACAACATGTTCATGTATTCATGTATTAACAGTGCTGTAATTTTTCACTGTTTCACTTTACAAACATAAATCTTTGCACAGATGATGTTTATATGTTGGTTACTGATTTTCTGTAATGAAATGTGAACTGAGGCATGTTTTAAAAGGGTTATATGCTAAAAAAAAAAAAAAAATTAGGCGAGAATAAATTCTATTTACTTTTTCTGTGTTCCAGTCTCAGTAACTTTGACACAGTAATATCTGCTTCAATATTTACACCTCTGATGAAATTTCACAAGTGTTTGCTTTATTTTGATACCAAGATTGTAAGGACAGAGTTTGTAATTGCAGAGAAATAATCAATTAATTTGGGCATTGCATTTTTGAGCAGGAAGCTCAGAAACCCCTTTGGGGCTTAAGAGGTTATATTTACCCACAAATACTTGAGTTATACTTAAGGTAAGCACACTACTTTTTACAGGAAACAAGAAAATAATTATACTATTAGTAAATTTAAGTACTATGTAAGTAATTTTAAATAGTAGTTGGAAATTTTTAGTTTTGCATAACTTCATGTGCTTTAAAGGAAAGAAGAAATAATTACACTGCAAGTGTTTTAAGTAGTGTATAAATTATTTTAATAGATCCTTATTAAGTGGTAATTCGCAGAAAAACAATCAAATATTTCCCAACATAACATCAGGTCTTATTATGGAGGGACTTACCTTGCTTAACTTCCAGGTATTTCACAGGAAAGGAGACATTCTGTTCCAAAACACTTGTTGTGACTGTGACAGAAAAAAATTAAGTTAGATGTGGCTCCATTATTATAAGGTCACAAAGGCCTACACATTTGGTGGTATTTATTTATTTTTTGTAACTTGGTACGCTGGAACAGTACTTATCACATCCACAGGGCTTCCATTAATGCACATTAACACAACGACGATTAAATAAAGTCGTAAAAAGGCAGTATCAATCTACTCTGTAAAACTGCCCATACCCCCAAAAGGACAGTGTAGCTACAATGTAATACTGTTTGTTTTTGCACAACAAAAACCTGTTACCCCCTTACTCTAGTGTGTAGTACTTGTAGGTAAATATAATTACTTTGCCATTTCAAATAAAATACGTTGAAATTCCATTTAATTACAGGGGAATTGCACCCTTTGTCATGGGTCCTTCGTTACTGCTAAATGACCAGACATTAATTTTTCTTCTTCATTTCTTAGGTGCTCTTCAATGTGTTTGATGCATTTGTGTCACTGGGAGGACCTAAAATTGATGCTGCAGAAATTATCAAAGGAATAGGTAAGATATGACATTTATTAAACTGT
>NW_005187494.1:1297943-1299940 GCF_000239375.1 Pundamilia nyererei
GGCCTTGTTTTTGGCCTACTAATTTCACTTCTGACCAGATGCACAAAAAACATCCAGATCATCGAACCAGGCTTCATCTTTGTTTTGGGATATCTTTCCTACCTGACTGCCGAGATGCTTTCGCTGTCTGCTATCCTTTCGTGAGTGTTTTACAACTGAATTTGTTTTATTATTTCTGCATCTATTTTGCATATTTTGTGAACATATTTAGATGGAAGTCTACTTTTGTGTTTCCTTTCTGTAGGATTGTCTTCTGTGGAATGTGCTGTCAGAAGTACATCAACGCAAACATGGATGAGAATTCGGTCCAAACAGTCAGATACGCCATGAAGGCTTTTGCCAACGGATCAGAAACCATCATCTTTGTTTTCCTCGGCATCTCGGCCATCGATAAGGTTATCTGGGTTTGGAACACGGGCTTCATCCTACTCACGCTCCTCTTCGTCTTGGTGTATAGATTCATTGGTGAGATTTTATCTTTTTGGGCTCAGTTTTGTGTCAAAGCATCACTGTGATGTAAAAAGTTTGTTTGTTATGCAAATACATTTAGATAGACTGAAACACTAAAATGCATTCAAAACTCATGAAGATTCATTTGAAGATATTTTGTGAGTCTTCATATAAGACTGTGTGTTTGTAAGTGTGTTTGTGTTCGTACTGCAGGTGTGTTTTTCCTCACCTGGATCCTCAACAGGTACAGGCTGGTGCCCTTGGAGTTTGTAGATCAGGTGATTATGAGCTACGGTGGCCTACGAGGAGCTGTTGCATATGGCCTGGCTGTGATGCTGGATGAGAATAAGATAAAAGAGAAAAACCTGATGGTCTGCACTACACTCATTGTGGTTTACTTCACTGTCATCTTGCAGGTGAATTTGTCACTTTTTCTTAATTAGTTAACTATCTTTTTTGAAGAAAAAAAAAGGCTTCTGGCAGTAGTTTAGCTGTTCCTGGGACTGCAATCCTTTGGACATTTGATGTTGTGTCTGGAATCTGCTGGAGTCACTCTTCAAAGTTTAATGTACCTAATGTAGGTCAGTAGAATAGAATAGAATAGAATAGAATAGAATGCCTTTATTGTCACTATACAGTTGTACAGTGAGATACAGAGTATAGTAGTATAGTGATATAGTATAGCATAGTGATAATAAGACCGCTGAACCAAAGTCCAGTTTCTGGAGGCTCAATGAGCAATGAAAAGAGGAGCTTGCAGCTTACATGCAGCTCAGTTACCTGGACGTTGGCCTCCATGGCAAGATTCTCTGCACCTCTCTGAAATCTATTCCTTGGAATGGCCTGCAAGTAAGCCCACAGAATCAATATTGCTCTCACGCCCTTGTATTACAGGTATTACTTACAGGTCTAACTATAGTGCTCTCACATGAACCCACATCTTGTCATTTCTCATCTCTGTGTTTACAGTAAAGCCTGTAAAACCTTATTGCTGTTTGTTTTTGTGTCTGCCCTTGGGTCCACTTCCTTGTACTGGCCTCTGGGCCCCTTCTGACATGAAAGTAAAGAAGTACCAATAAAAATCACCAATAAAAGCATTAGGAGCTGTCACTCCCAAACAAATTCCAGGCACAACATCAGAGGTCTCTCTCCAAAACAAAGTAGTCCTAGGAACAGCTAAGATACAGAGAACCCTGTCCTCTACCCGGTCTCTGTTAAAGCTTATGAACTTACCACCCCCCCCTAACACTATTGCATTCCTGCTTGACATTGTTGCAGGGAATAACAATGAAACCTCTGGTCATGTGGCTTAAAGTAAAGAGAGCTGCAGTGACTGAGGTTTCGCTCCTAGAGAAATTGACAAACAAGGTAAATCTAAAACGAAAAAAACTCTCGTTTCACCTACACAACCATTTTCTATCCAGTTATTGCTGAGTCCTTCTCCTTTCTTTAGATGTTTAATCACGCTCTGGTTGCCATAGAAGACATATCAGGACAAATAGGACACAACTACATGAGGAGCAAGTATGTATAAGACTTGAAACGTA
>NW_005187494.1:1300828-1302575 GCF_000239375.1 Pundamilia nyererei
AACTATGCTTCACCATACCAAGACATTTTGACCAATTTTAAGCTCTTAACTTTGTGGGAACAGTTTGAGGATGGCCCCTTCCAACATGACCGTGCACCAGTGCATGAAGTAAAGTTTATAAAGACATAGATGAGCAAGTTCAGTGTCGAAGAACTGGCCTGCACAGAGTCCTGATCTCAAAATACCAGAACATCTTTGGGAAGAATTAGACCGGAGACTGCAAGTCAGGACATCCTGTCCAACATCAGTGTCTGACTTCACTAATAAATTCCCATAAACACACCTAAACCCACGGAAAGCCTTCCCAGAAGAGTTGAAGCTGTTATAGCTGCAAAAGGTGAGCTGAGATCATATTAAACCCAAAGGATTAAGAATAGGATGTCACTCAAGTTCACATGTGTGAAGGCAGACAACCAAATACTTTTGGCCATATAGTGTAGTATATAAAGGAAGCACTGTGGTAGATGCATTCCAAAGTGGCTTGCAGATGTGCAGGAACTGTGAGCATGACCTCAACAGATCTTCTAGTCTATTAACACAGAGCTGAACCTAAGCCTAAGCTTGACTTCATGACCTGCTGTTTTTGATTTTGTGAAGGAGTATTAAGCTGTCTTCTCGTCCTCTTGTTTACAGCATCGGCACAGATTCAGTCGCAGCCATTTCGATATCAACAGAGATGAAAAAGAAGTCCAGGAGATCTTCCAGAGAACCATGAGGAATCGACTGAAGTCGTTCACGTCTGCAAAAATGGGCGTCAAACCACCAAAGACGATTGTCAAGCACACACAAAAAGAACAGCAGCAGAAGGTCACAACTTCATTTCTATATTTATTTTCTTCCTGAAGTAAAATACCACTTTTCACAACTTTTTTTTAAACTGTTTTATACTATCTTTATCTCATGTTTAGACATAATTAACATTTTCAGTATTTAGATTTTTTTTTTTTATCATGTCTGTGGCTACAATGTAGCTTTCCATCACCAGTGTGTGAATGTGTGTGTGAATGTGTGTGTGAATGGGTGGATGACTGGATGTGTAAAGCGCTTTGGGGTCCTTAGGGACTAGTAAAGCGCTATAAAGGCCATTTGCCATTTTCCCAAAAAATCAATAGAACTGATTTTTAAGTTGGATACTGATACCAATATTTGATGGTGGTTAACAAATTTAATAGACCACCAACCGGTGCAAGATTTATAGCACAGCTGCCCTAAATTAACAGTATTAGCAATTACAGAAATCATTTTTATTTTTCTGTAGTTGATAATCCACCAGTATGCTTACACATTTGGTTGAAAGTCATATTTTTAATTCTGAAACATAATTATTCTTGTTATCCATGAATTCTCAAATGTTTTACAAAAAGAAGAAAAAATAATAAAGAGCATTATGGTTTTTGGCAAAGATGCCAAATTACAGTTATTGCCATTCCTGAAGATAAATTTGTTTTAGTGGTTGAATTTTATGCTTCATTGATATTACTCAATTCTCAGAAAAGTCCAGTGTTTTCACTCAAATTTGGGCATCAGATCATTTTTTCTTTCAGACACATGAAACACGAACAAATCTCCCAAACAGTTTTTATGTGCATTTATTTAATTGGTTGTTTACGCTCTACATAACTCTGCTTGGACCAGCTGGTTGTTGTGTTTGTGAGGGTCCAAGCAAGTGTATCGCTAACAGTGAAGTTACAGAGTTCCCTCTGGTGGACAAACTATCACGTTTCTTGTTACTTTATTCATTTTCATT
>NW_005187494.1:1303179-1312895 GCF_000239375.1 Pundamilia nyererei
ACAAATATTACAGAACCATACTTTAAATGCAATTAAGGTCAAAATAGATACAATATGAAACAAACCCCCTTCAGTGCAAAATTTACTTAAGTACCATTTTAAAAATGTAATCTTTAAAATGAAATTCTCAGTTTTCAGTCTTTGTGTGTTTCTGTTTGTGTGCTGTACCTTTCTGTGCAGCACACAGCAGGAAACAGTCATCCTCAGGCTCGCACTACTGGAAATACCGTATGTGGTTTATGTAAGGGTGAACTGCAGGGTAAAAGTACCCGACTGTCATACATCATATGGACTTTGTACTAGTGGACTGGCAGGTTAAAGCCTGGCTAATGTTCGATTCATTTCTTTTGAACGTTTTCCTTCTAACCTGTTGGGAACAGTTTATGGCTGCAGTGCATGTGTGAAGACAGCTCATTATCGTAGAATTGCCTAATTCTGCTCCGACTCCACAAACATTTGTAAAAAATTTCCAGAGAACTGAAGCTGTGTTGAATTTAATTTATGTACACAGACGAGAAGCATCAAGCACACAGTGTCAAATCTCATAAATCCATATAGCTCGTAAAAGTACACATTTTACTGTTTTGTGAAAAAGATTATCTTATGTTGAATTTGATGTTAGCAGTAATCGTAAAAAGTTAAGACGGTTGGAAATTAGGTGGTACTAAAAAGAATTAGCTGGAAGAACATTTTTCTAGTTTAACTGGTAACAGAACAGTAACATGACTATGTCTAAAAAGATTATCTTTGAGAGGCAGAGTTTATCAGAACAAAACATGGGTAGAAGTTCATCAATCTGCAAAATGTTGTCTACAGATCAAGGAACAATTTTAGAAAAATGTTCCTCAAAATAAAACGGCAAAGACTTTGATTATTTCATCACAAGACTCAGAAAATCTGGAGAAATCTCTGTGTGCAAAAAACATGGCCAAAGATCCACAACAGATTCCTGTGATCTTTGGATTAAAAACTGCATTAAAAACTGTCATGACACCGTTTAGGAAATCACAGCATGGGCTCAGAAACACCTCCACATGTTGTCTGTGAACAAAGTTAACCACGACATGCAGAAACGCAGCTCACTTGAAATGAACTGGATGGGACACATGGACACTGCACTGTTATTAGCACTCACTTCAAAAGATTGCATCTCTAATGGTATGGGGGTATATTAATGCCTATGGAAGAAAAGTGGAAGCTAGACTGTTGGAAACATTACTCTCTCCAAACTTCAGACATGTTCCTACGACCATTGAAATTGCCTTATTTTTTTCTTTTTGTCATTTTAAACGTGACACGTTCTATTATAAATTATATTTGCAAATCGTTGAGAACAACAGAAGCCATAATATAGAAACCTGAGGTCCTAAGTCAGTTTCTTTTGTTCATCCAGCTGGGATTGAGAACCCAGCCTTCATGCCGGACCTGGACCCCATGGATTTGTTGCAGATTCCACCTTGGCTTGGGGAGAGTGAGCTCGACAGCAGCATGGTGGCTCTGTCACATCGAGCCCAGGTGGATTTGCCAAGGACCCCAAGCAACCTGCGCCGCCTGGCCCCTCTTCGTATCAGCACTCGCTCCACTGACTCCTTCACACTGGAGAACATTCCTGACACACAGCAGATGGACAGCGATCAATTGCAGCCGCCCCCTCCTCCTCCTCGTCCTCCCAGAGACGATGGCTACGTGTAGCTGGATCCTCTGCCTCACTTGAATCTGGCTGCCAAAGAAACAAAACTAAACTCAGAACGTTTAACTGTGTACTCTAAGAATATTAACTAGGAAATATATTCTTTTCCATTTATGTGATAACCTTAACTCCTGTGTTTCTACACAAAACACTAACAGTTTCATGACCTGCGTGTTCTTTAGACTGCTCCTGTTTTTGTTTTAGGTTCACGCTTCACTGGGCAAAAGAAAACTGCACTTAGAGCAAAGCATGTTATTCACAGGGCACATAGAACACTGTTAAATATTGTCCTGTGGCTCAATATTAACATGCAATTGCAAATCATTACTTAAGGTTGTTTTACCTTAAATGTGATGCAACAAATAGAAGCAAAAAAAAAAAACAAAAAAAAAATCCCAAATATATATTTTTGTTTAGGTCTCAATAATAAAAAATAGGATTTAAAAAAAATAATGATTGAAAATTGATTCTGAATCAATAATATATAGACATGCTTGTGTTTTTCCTCAGAATTGCAACTGAGGTTAAATAATAAACTTGAATAATAAAACAGTTGTAGAAATGTCACATATATGATGAGGCAATATATTTATTTGTGAATATAGTGCATCTCGAATATATATATATATAGACTGTAATCATTTAAATATGCATTTAAAAATAGAAATTGTATTTGTTTTGTTTCTGTGGAGTCAGTCAAAAAAAAAAATCCAAATTAAAACAGAAAAAGATGCATCCAGAGATATTTAATCAACTCTTTCTAAATAACAAACTCTAGATAATTAAAATAAGTCATTAACAGGAATAGGATATTTATTTTAGGTCTCAAAACTTTTAGCTTAGTTACTGAATTCACTGTACTCGTGGGACTGGGGCGGTCAAAACATAACAAGCTACACTGGTGACACAATTAAATATCACCATAAATTAGTAGAAAAATGACAAAAGTCGTTTTGTTTATAAATAATCCATTTCTGAGGTTTCCAAATGTTTTGTGACGTAGTCCAAAATTATTTTTTCGTTTCCAGAGTCCTTCAGGTAGAAATGAGATCCGTGGAACATCTTTATGGTGAAATCTCCTGATGTGATGTCTTTCCAAGCTGTTAATAAAACACACACACACATTAATTTCACTTGATCACCTGTAAATCAAAGTCTTTCACGTACTCAGTCACACATTCTTGCTGCCTAAGAAACAGTTAGCATTAGTTATCACTGCCCAGCAAAAGATTTACTCAGCCCGACGGCCGCAGACATCCCTGGACCAGGTGAAGCCATAAACCAGGTAGATCATCATTTACTAACCGAAGCTAACTCCACCTGACATTTTTTTAAAGGTGGTTTTCACCACATAAGAAACATCCTGACAAACGCCATCCACTCACTGTGAAACGGGGCTTTTGGTGTGTACATTTTAATTTGATTCTTAACTTGTGTCTAATTATGTAATTATTAATGTATGCTTTTAAATTTATTTACTACTCTGCTTGAGCGCTTTGTGCTACAAGGATCATTCACCCATTCATACATACAAGAGGTTGTTTCTATGGCTGAGTGCTTTCGATCTAACTTTCACACTCCGATGAACAAACTGCAAGATACTGAAGTCAGAGTTCAGTAGAAGGAGACGGATTGTTTGGGTTACGTAAACACTGCTCTGCTGAGGGCAAAACAAAGAAGGGAGAAGCACAAAGTAGCAATTTGCATTTAAGTCAATGTAATAACCATAAGAGTAACGTACAGCCCCTTCTTGGCCTGTTAGAGCACTGACCTTGTAAATCATGAGGAATGTCATCCTTCCCGTCAAAACACGTGACCGGGCAGGAGAAAAGCGGGCTGCTCGCCTTGTTACATCTGCAGAGAGGTCAGCAACTCCCATCACTGACAACATCTACGCTTGGTTTTAGAAATGTTAAGAGCAGATTAAGTAACAGACAGCTGTCCGCCCACCTGTAGTTCTCCACTACGTGCAGGTCAGCCTTCAGGGCGGGAAGGAAGAGCTTGAGGACTTCAGGGTTCGCCAGCAGCTCAGGAGGAGTTCCTCCAATCGAAATTAACCACTTAAGAAAATCTTCATCAGACAAGTCGCTTCTCTTTGGGGTTTTAATGCGAGTCTCTGACTTAAAGACAAAGAACAACACAGTACAGTGCTGTTGTCGTGTCATATCAACAACACCCAACTCTTTTCTTACGTTAAAGAGGCCAAATTACAAACGTTTAGCTTTTCCAAATGTTATCACTGATGTTTGTTGAATATGAACATCAGGATTCGTAGATCAGGGCTTTCATGGCAGTTATGTGTGTACAGATTAAGTCTAATTAATTTAAATGGATTTTAAAATACGTGATTAGCTTATAGTGAATATAGTTTCAATGAAAGAATTTTAATCTCTTTGGTGATCCGAGTTTTGGGTAAAAATTATGTGGCAGAAGCTCAGAAATGTAGAATAAAGCATGAAGTGGTGACATAATAGCACAGAGAGGATTTTCACGTTTGTCACTGCATCACTTATTACTAGATTTGAAGTCCACAGCCCCAAAAAACAGGTTTATGTTTGTCTTTTTTTGCTTCGTGGAACTAATAAATATCACAAGCAATGAAAGAAAAAATACTTAAAAAGCATATTCCAAGCAAAAAAAAGACTCAAGTAATAAGTAGTTTTCCAGGTCATCCAGTAGTTTTACTTACATAAGGTGCAGAAGCACCAGACAGAAAGATGTGAACTGGCTCCACGTTGTGAATTTTCTTCAGCGCGTCTGCAACAGCGAAGCTTGTGAAGGCACCGAAACTGAAACAGATTAGAATTTTTTTCTTTATGTTGCAGGGATTAAAACCATGCAGTGTTCTGTTTATGACGACAGCCTTGTTTTTATTCAGGGATCATTTTTTCTCGCCATACCTGTGGCCAAACAGAGCGAATGGCTTCTCCTTTAGCAGCGGCAACAACACACTAATCACTTCATCCACGATCTGCTGCATGTTTTCGAAGAATGGCTCTTTAGCTCGACTCTCTCTGCCGGGAAGTTTGACAGCCAACACTACAGAAAAAAAAAAAGGAAGAAAGAAAGAAAAACAGTGTAAAGACATGAGGTGATGTTTCTTCTGAGTATTTGTCTTCCTTTGATTCAGAGTAAATGAGTGAGTAACCATAAATAATTCAAAGCATAAAAGTCCTCTGAGGCATGTGTAGAAACCTAATTCTGATGATTGATTGTTTTTAAATGCCAGGTCTGTTTTTAAGTGACGGACTAGAGTGCTGGCAATTCTGCTCATAACTGGCACGAGGTTACAGATACAAGCAGTGGAAAACAGCTTTCTCTGAAGGGTGGCTGGCTTGTCCCTTACAGACAGGGTCAGGAGTTCAGTCATTCGGGACTCAGAGGAGAACTACTACTCCTCTACTACACTACCACTGGAGCTTATCCCAGCTGTCATAGGGCATGAGGCGCAGTACACGCCAGAGTTGGTCGCCACTCTTTCACAGGACGAACACACACACACACACACACACAGACAACCATTCACATCTATGTGCAATTTAGAATCACCAATTAACCGAACCCCAATAACTGCAAGTGATTTAACTGTGGGAAGATGCTGGAGTATCTGGATAGAAGCCGCAATGTGCTAGAGCGCATGCTAACAGAAAGGTCCCGGCCAGAGTTGCGAATTCGAACCCAGGACCTTCTTGGTGTGAGGGAACAGCGCTAATGCCACCACCTGTAGACACGAGACAAAGACACGAACGCAGAGGCAGCAAGAATAAAAGCAAACTACATGAGAGAGACAGAGTTCAGTAAAAACTAATGATCAAATGCAAATAGGTGTGTAAACATGCAAAGACTGAGAAGACACTAATCATGGGAAGCCCTCCAGCAGACTAAATGTATTGCAGCATGATTGGGGGACAGTTCAGGGTCACCTGATCCCGCTCTGGCTTATAAACTTTAATTAAAAAGAAAGTTTTAAGGCTGATCTTAAACAGCAAAGTCCTCTGCTGAGATATTAAAGGTACTATGAAGTCTTTAAGATATGATGGGGCCTGATTATTGATTATTTTGTATGTGAGGAGAAGGATTTTAAAAACTATACATTTAAAAGTTAAAAGGTAATCTTGATATATATAATTATGGCAAAACTTTTTTCTAAAGTGTAGTTTTTTCCCCTCAACTCTTTTGCAGATAACCAAATTTAGTCAAGAGCCAAGAATTTATTCTGTGCTCCAAAAATCTTTAGTCCAGCTGTCCTTTAGTCATAAACACAGACGAGAAGACTAGTTATACCAGACCACCACATTTCTTTTCAACTTGCTTCCTGGAGCTTTCGTTACAACGTGCAAGCACGTACACGTGAAATGCTTTCTGGGCACCTCACCTTCAACAGAGCTGCTGAGGACATTTCCCCAGCGAGCGTAGTGTATGGACCCTCCACCTGCCCAGGGGAAGCAGATCAGTCTGGCCACAGCATCTGGTCTTTTCTTGAAACAGTTTACCACCTTGTCCATGCTGATTAAGGAGAACAAGAACATTACGACGTGAGATTTGTTTGCACTTGTGTTAAAACAAGAGGTTATTTTAAAAAAATCTACCTATTACTTGCTGTCTGCTCCATTAACTTCTTCTAGGAAAATCCTGGGAAGCGTTCAGTGTAACATTTCCTTATTGGCTTCTTCTTCATGATGAATTCACTGGCGCCTAGCACACGGCGAACTGGTGCAATACCGCCACCAACCGGTGCTCAGTGGGAAAAATCAAACATGCGATCTCGTGGAGAGTTGATTAATTTCTGCAGTGAATCTTTGCAGATAAGGTAGCCGGAAATGCACAGACAGGAAACGACAGCGTCGACACAGAAAATTGAAATCGCCTGTAACAATTCCAGGGAGGTGCAGGTAAAGGCACAGGTTACAGGAAGCAGCTGAATGTACCTGATGAATCCCACCAAGCAACTTTATGAGTTCTTTTGAAGTGTATCAGTAATAGCCAGGTTGACTTTCATTTTCCCCTAGGTTTTGGGCCAGCTGCTTTCTCTGATCCTCATATTTCAGTATAAATAAATCGTGTTACCTCTTTTCCACAATAGCTATAATATATGGAATGCCAGGACTGCCAAAATGAATTAATTAAATACACCAATTAAATAATTAATTTAATGTGTCATTAATTAAATAAAATGGAACGTAATTAAATACATATTTATGGCATATTTAATTAATTATTTATTGCCATATTAATTATTGATACATTTCATTAATTATTTAATGGTGTATTTAATTAATTCATTTTGGCAGTCCTGAACCCTAGGGCCAGGACTGCCAAACTGAGATAAATAAATGAGGAAGTAAAACTGAACTTGAATCTTAATGTTTTAATGTGCTTCTTCTTTAGCCACTCCTCTGTTTTCTTGGTGGTACCGTATGTTTTGGCCTCGTCCATTGGCCCCTCAGTCCGGTGATGTCATCCTTTATACTTAGCAGAAAAACAGCCCTGGGGCTCGAACCGGCAACCTTCCAATCGCAAGGCGAACTCCCAACTCTTGAGCCAGGATCGCCCCAAATCATAATATTTCCCCTATACTTAACTGTGGGGATGATATTGTACAGCTCGTAGTCTGCATTTCTCTTCATCCCAACGCTGCAGGTCGAGCTGATGCCAAAGAGTTTGATTTTGGTTTCATCTTACCACAGCACTTTCTTCCAAACCTTCTCTGAATCATCTCTGAAGTTCACTGGCAAACTTAAGATGGGCCTGGACTCGTGTCCTCTTGAGCAGGAGGACCTTGCCGCTGCTGCAAGATTTCAATCAATGATGTAGTGTGTTACCAGTAGTGTTCTAGGTGACTGTGGTCCCAACTGCAACCAAGAGTTGCCACCATCTCACCAAGCTTCTTGTTGATGGTCTTGTAACCCATTCCAGCCTTGTACAGTTCTTTGGTCTTGCCCATATTGGTGGAGAGGCTGGAATCGAAGACAGGTGTGTTTCAGGAACATAACGAGTTGAGTGCAGGAATATCTGTAGCTGATTGTACTCTGCGTGCCACATGGGTACACAGCCAATCTGTGGGAGCTGGAATTCTGGCTGGATTTTATGGGATCAAATTTTATTTCACTCAATGAGGTGCAAATCAACTTAGAACTTTTATGTAATGTGTTTGTTTTCTGAATTTTTGGTTGACATTCTATTTCCTTCCTATAAAATGAGTCTCATTTTTATGAAACTACCATAAAAATTTGATTCTTTTCTTTAAAAGTGAGCAAACTTACAAATTCAACAGGGATCGAATAATCATTTCACTATTATAAATTCTGTTTCTATCATTCCAGAGCTCTTTAATTCTCTTTTTCTGGGAAGGTTCAAGTATGAAGAAATCTGTCTGTGGCCTTGTAAATATGCCCAGTAGTTATTTTATTTTTCCAATTTCTGCTTATAATACTGCTGTCACTGTTGTTTTAATTGAACATGTACAAGTCTTAGAGCCTGGTGTTTGTTAGAATTTAACTAATGCATAACCATTCACTGCAGACTCATAATCCAGTACTTATCTGAATAATTACTCTGGCCTTTTCACAAAAACTTTCTTCCTCTCTTCATTATTGCAAAATGTGAAAAGTCACTCTCACTATCCATAAACAAATTGTTTATCATAAAGGGCTCACTTCTTTCCTATTCTTACTTGTATTTGCCTTCATAATAGAATTTCCTCTATCTGCCTGTGCATTCAGTCTGTAATTCCCAGGTTTATGATTGAGGCAGATGTAAAATTATATGAATGGTTTCTGGGGACATCTACAGTACGGAGTAAGCAACTTGCATGAGGTGTGTCACTGTGTCTTTGACTTGCTCTGACTGTTACAATACCTGAGCAAACAGGTCAAGCCACGGAAAATTACGACAGCTAAAATGCAAATAGAATACGTCTTACTTAAAAACCTGACATACATAGTTTAGAAAAAAGTTTCACAGATGTGACGTTACTGCCTTCAGATGGTATTTCCTGATGGAGTAAATCAAATTAAAATATTCCTTTTGTCTTAATCAAAGCCTCTAAACCAACTCAGAATGTCTTGGGAGTCTACATAAGGCGTCACCATTCTTATATTGATCTGAATTGTTGTTAAGGCGCTGTTCAGAGTTACAACAGTTAGATTTCCCTGAAAGTAACATTTGGTTATATGTGGCTGAAAGTAAATCTTTGAAGCCTACCATTTTGCCACAGCCACAGCTGAAATGTTTCTTGATACTTTGGAGTTAATATATCTTATGTGTGCTCTCCAGTCTCTCATCTATCATCTATTACTACCGTAAGAACTTTTAAGAATTTCTATGGACTCGTTCAATATCAACACTGTTTATTTTGTGCTTTAGTTATCTCATCCAATAAATGTTGCAGATCATGACCAGAGCTGTGTTTGTAGAGAAAATGTTTATCATCAGCAAACGGTGTAATTTTAGCCCTTTGGACATAAATATTCTAAGGAATTCGCCATACACACCTTTGTCATGTTTCTGATATATTTGGCCCCAGTTCTGTTTCATTAAACTTTAAAAGGCATTTGATTCCTCTGTTCTTACTCGTCTGTTTTTTTCCCCTGTCCAAATTATTAATCTTGTATTCCTTTATCTAATAGTATCCATATTAATCCAAGTTTCAGATATGGCAATGACATTGAATGGATATGAAAACTGGTTTAGATATTCCTTTGTGTGATTAAAATTTGCACATAGACTTTCACAGTTAAAGTGGATGACTGATAATTTATTAATGCTGTGCTGTTCATTTGTATAGTAGCAGCAATACTTATTGATAGATCACCGCACCAGCTTCTTCTCTTCTATTTCATATTCCAAGTCCTGTGTGTTGTGATTCATATAGCAAAATGTTTTTTTTAGTTCCAGTTGATCATATTCTGCAATTTAGTGAATGATGCAGTATTAAAAGTTATCCAAATACCAAACATCAACCATGATCAAAGCCACAGCACGCTCTGCACCCGACAGACAAGAGGAGATTAGCAGGCTGGTGAGT
>NW_005187494.1:1313686-1316085 GCF_000239375.1 Pundamilia nyererei
CTTTTCTCTCTTTTGCAGTGATCTGGAAGTAAGCTGCGAGGAGGAGAGCAGGCAGGTGAATATTGAGCAGTTGCGTGATGGCAGGATAGACTGGCGTCAGTAAAACCAGAAGAACGACGAAGTTTGAAGGCAGAGGTAACTGGAGACACAAGGACATGAGAGATTAACACAAGGAACAGCTAAGTGAGAACCAAACATGAAGGCAGATTTACCACCATGGGTTAGTAGATTATCTGGCAGAGTGCAGAAGTCTGAGTTGGTCTTAAATCCCAATCCACTGATTGGTGGATGATCAGTGGATGGTTTCCAGTTGCGGTTACAGATGCAGGAAGCAGAACTAGAGATATAATGGAAAAATACGTGAAAACACTAGACTCTCAACCCGGACTGTGACAGATCGCCCTTCCTCACCCCTCTAATGTGACATTCAATCATGTTATTGACATCTAATCCCCTGATGTCGACCACCACCTTATCATTGTCTCGCTGACTTCTCCAAATACATGATTTAAAACATTTAAATTTAGAATCACTTCATTACATTTTCATTTCTGTTATTAGCAGAAAATTCCATTACAAATCAGCATTCGCTATATTCATGAATATACTTCACTTCATCTTTGACATTTTTATGTAATTTTCCTTCAATTAACTCTATCATGACCTTATTCCTACATAACAGCCATTTTAGTCTGGATACTTATACCTTTTACCCCCTCAGATGCAGAGATGGGCAGTAATGCGTTACAAGTAACCATTACTGTAATCCGATTACTTTTTCCAAGTAACGAGTAAAGTAAGGGATTACGATTGCAAAAAAGGTAATTAGATTACCGTTACTTTCCCGTACGCCCGCTGCGTTACTGCGTTACTAAAACCGTGATTTTTTTGCGAGAATGTCTCATGACAATGACGTAAGCGAGTGCGACATTGGTGGCAACAGCTCTGTGCAGATCAACAATGGATAATATATTGAATGCAGAGAAAGTACGAGCGTGCAGCATTTAAAGCATGGAAGTACTGACCTTACTTTGAGTTTGATTCCGTAAAAAGTGACAAAAACATTAGCGTCCGCTGTTCACTGCGTGGGAAGAAAACTTCTTTTTACAGCGAAAAACTTCCAAGCAAGCATCGAGTGCGCTACCACGTAATGGGAAATTCACAGAAAAACTCGCGGATTCTTCCACTGACCGCTGCGGCACACCTGCACCAGGGCAAACCTCCGCCTACCCCACTCCTGCTTTACAGGTGAAAATAGAGCCAAAGGAATATGAGGACCAGAATCATGTTTCTAAAAAGTAACTAAGTAACTAATTACTTTTGAAAATAAGTAATCAGTAAAGTAATGAGATTACTTTTGGGGGGAATAATCAGCAATTAGTTACTAATTACTTTTTCAAGTAACTTGACCAGCACTGCTCAGATGTGATCACAGGTAAGCCGGGGGGACTTCAATCTCTCTCTGTCTTTCCCACCTCTCTCGACACACTCTTCAATCATGTTAAAATGTTTAAACATAAGTTATGACCTGTATCATCATTATTCTTAATGTAACAAAGTACTAGCCTGTTCCTTATGTTTCCATGTGAAAAGACTGTCGGTGTGCAGGATAAAATGCTGTGACCCATATTAACCCTCTCAAGGCAGGCGTTGCTGATTTGCAACAGTTAAAAACTAACAACCTGATTACCCCACATACATATTTTATGAGGTTTTTTTTACTCAGAAGTACCACTGCAGGACTTAGTTGTGCATTAGCAACAAAACGTTTAATTTGAGCCTGAGAGGGTTAAACCAAAACATAAGCCACTGTACAATCTAAACATGCTACTGTTCAGAGTAGAACTGCCAAAGAGGTGAAAATAACTTACTGCTTGACCTTTGAAGTGAATATAAAATTGCAACATTTTGTTATGTAAAATTATGGTACAGGGAGTGATTGTGCTAGAGTCTATCCCAGCTGTTATAGGGCAAGAGGCAGGGTACACCCTGGAAAGGTTATTAGCCTGTCACAGGGCTCAAAGTATCACAACTATCTTATATATGTGGTAGTTATGAAAACTCAGCAAATAATCTACAACTAATCTGACCTAATCTGTCTACGTATCTAAATTAGAGCACTACTATTACTAACAGCAAACCTGCAGCTTGAATCAAATGAATGGCTTGTTACCAGGCCTTTGCCAAACTCAATGGCATACTGAACAGGTAATTCAACCATTTGATTGAACTGTATTGGAGTAGGAATGCATCTAAAAGCTACAGCACAGTAGCTCTCGAGGACTGGAGTTGGAGACCCCTGTATTAGGTAGTATTGCATACAACCTAATACAGGGTCTATCTCTTAGGTTATTTTATCTACAGTGTGCAAACTGCAGTGATGCCAAATAGGAAAAAAC
>NW_005187494.1:1318227-1319184 GCF_000239375.1 Pundamilia nyererei
ACCACAGACTTCAGCCGCTGCACAGAGACCTGCCCTCTTCAGAGGTTTTCTGATGACTCTGTGGTGCTTAGATGCATCACTGAGGGTGATGAGATGGCGTACTCTTCATCAAGTGGTGGGAGCAGAATCATCTGCAGGTTAATGTGACAAAGATAAAGGAATGGATTTTGGACTTTAGGATGTTCAGAAAACCAGTGACCCCTGTTTCAGTCCAGGGGGTTTATGTGGGCATAGTGGGGGACTATAAATACCTCGAAGCACACATGGACAATAAACTGGACTGGGTTAAAAATTCCACTGTACTCTACAGGAAGGGCCGGAGCCGTCTCTATTTTCTAAGGCGGCTGAGGTCTTTTTAAATCTGTGGGACAATGCACAGGATTTTCTTTTATCAAAACACACTGCAACAGTTGCACACCCTTACTATTTGCACATCCTCGACAGGGAAAATAACAAAGCACAGTATGGTAAGAGGGGTACCTCATTGCCAACCTGTGTCAATATGTAATTTGTGCAATATACTGGGAATTAATAAAGTATTCTGATATTCTGATTTGTTTAATAATTTTTTCATTGTTTTCCTAGAAAAGTTGTGTTTTGTTTTACATCTAATTGACCCACTTTTGCCTTGTGGCGATTTGCTGCCTTGTGACCCCATGATAAAACATTATGTACAGGTTAAATGTAAGAGTTAAACATTGATTCAGAGAAATTCTTTTTTCAATTTTTGTTTTGTTTATTTATATCAGTCATTTACTCGGAAACTTTGCATGCCAGTAGGATGAATTTGCTGCTGCACCTCACTGCTGCTCTAGCAAGACTTACACTTGCCCTTTTATTTTATGCACATTTCTAAAAATGTCTCTTTAACCAATGCTGCAACTAGAGCAGGGCGATATGGCCAATAATATTTATCACGATATATATTTGAAAATTTGCGATAACGATATAACTGAC
>NW_005187494.1:1338072-1364233 GCF_000239375.1 Pundamilia nyererei
TTCCTTGCCTTTTGTTTGTACCTTTTACCAGCCTCATTAAACGGCTCGCTTTTTGTTAACATTCAAGTTTTGTTCCCTGTTCCTTGGGGTCTGCGCAGTACTCAGTAGTTTACTCATTCATAACCATTAGCTGTAACATTGGTAGCTTATCAGTAGCGCTGATAGCTGATGCCTTCCACGTTCTGCTTCATGGTAACAAGACTATTACTATTAACTTACTTACGTACCTTCACCGAGCTTCCTGATTGGTAGAGGTAACTTGAAATTTCGGTTTGCAAATTATGTGGGCTCATGCAGTACACTGGCAACAACATTTGTTTTCTTCTATGTTTGCATGTTGTTATTGTTGTTAGATATGCTGAATTTATTTTTTTTATTGCTGACCTGTGTGTTTTGCTTATGCGATAATGTGAATATCTTATCTCTGGGACTAATACTTATCTTACTACACAATTTATTTATTGCATTTTCCAGGAAGGCCGTTCAAAGTCTTTTCCAAGAAACATTAAGACATATCATTGAGGCAGATCTTTCAAGTGCCCGTTTAGCCGACAGGGTAAATGGGCAACCACATGCTGCATAGATAAATGCAGCAGCTCAGGTTCAGCTCTGAGGTGCTATGCTACGTGCCTTCCTGCTTTCCTGTCCATTCTTCATTATGGTGTCCAAAAAGACAGATCCTCCTTCTTCCCTGACAGTCTCTCTGCATAGCTGTAATGATAAAGACACTGTTCTTACACATTCTAAAAATCAAAGCTAGTGTTTCTGAACTAGATTGCTTAAGCCTCCTTGCACTAGTTCCAAGTATGTTTTATTATAGATTTATTGGGTTTGGTGGATTTATTGGACACTGGATCAGCCTAATAAGAGATGTGTTTGCCGTTCATTTGTTCATTAGTCCTCGGCACGTCTACACTACACTCATGATACTTCTTTCAGAACTGATCTTTCATGCTGTGTTTGATTCGTTGCCCTTGTGAAAGACTTTGCAGGGTGAATTTTAAAAAGTGCTGAATAAATTATCATATTTTTTCCTGTTATTTTTATTACTATAAAACATTTATAAACATTATAGATTACATATATCTTATTTTTTTTCTCTTTAATATTTCTGCAGAAGATAAAATTAGGATTATTAAGACAACATGAATAATGGAACGCTAATCCAGTCCAAGAATAACTTCTGTGGCTGTAAATGAGCATAATATGTCAACTTTAATTATGTCTTTGTTTAAACTTTGCAAATAATCGATTGTAATCAGGCAGCACGGTGGTGTAGTGGTTTGCACTGTTGCTTCACAGCAAGAAAGTTCTGACTCCACCGGCTGGTTGGCCGTCACTAACAAGACAAATTTGCAGCGATCAGAGAAGTTTGAGACAAGTGTGTGGAGCGCCAGCCAGCCCATATTTACTCGAATTCCAGACTTTACTCTTAATGAGTATCCGGTTCCTTTGGGGGATGTTGACCTTTCAAGCAGTATATGTCAAGTAAGCAGTCTAAATATTGCATAAAGATATGGGCAACTTGTGTTGCAGGGCCAAGTTATTGCTGGAATATAGAGGTTTACATGGGGAAACCTGCAGACAGTGTTCCTGAAAAGAATCAAGTGAGGTTTGTAGTTCTGGAGATCGATTGGAGGTCTGATAATTTCTTCATCACCTGAAGTCTTAGTAAGAAGCTGCGTCAGACACGATTACTTTGGGGATAATTTCCTCTGTACACAAATAAAATATTCTCAGTTAAAACAGGTGTTACTTTATATGACTGCATAAAAATTTAAAAATGTATCAAAACAAATGTTCTTGGTAACTTTGACCCAAAGTGGTCTGTGATCAACAGGATCCTATATTTTATCCGATTATTGCTTATAGTCAAAATAATCCTGAAATGATCCCTTTTATAACCCGAATTCAAAGCATATAAAGTCAGAATATTGACACATACAGGGCATAAAGTACAAACACATGTTCAAAAACTGTAATGTCCATAACAACTTAGGTTGATAAAAAGATCAACACAAGAAGTAGTGATAATATAGCTATTATAGTCTTTATGAATAGTCTTAAAGGAACAGACATTTTTGGGACTCATTGTTGTAAATGTTCCTGTCATAACACCATACTAAGTGTGAACCTAGGAAAGAAAGTATGTTTGGTGGCCTAAGTTACAGTATTTTCTTTCTTTTGAATTGATAAGTTCACATACACATGCTTCAAACAAGCTCATATTAACATGTGTTATTTACAATAGGATTAAAAAGAGCTTCATAAGTTTGTAAATAAGATGTTTCTTCCAAAAATATTTTAATCAACTCCATCAGAGAATTTAAATATTAGTGAAAACTTGGTAATAAAGGGATTCACGGACTTTAATTATACCACTGAATGATGTGGCCACACTTACTGGTCTGGGTACACGAGTGGGAGGAGAAAGACCAACATCATAATGGGCTGAGCTTCACCTGCTGTGAAAAGCTGTATCCTTATCCAGAAAGTAGATGTTGGAGGACAATGAGAGTGATCTGAGGGAGAAGAAGGCACAGCATAGGGAATGAGACTTTAAGCTACAGTCTGAGGCTGACCTGAGCATTTGTATTAACAGTCTAAATAAGAGTTTGATTACAATTTTTAAGGCATTGTATCCAAGAATGGCAACTTCTTGGCGATTTACACTTATTCTGTGCATGCTGCTGATGGCGTGTGGAGGCTTGAGCCTGGCTAGTGAAGAAGCAGAACCCCGAAATTCTCAAACAGACACTGGGACGGGCTCAAACTCTAACGCAACTGAAGAGGGTGGTCAGGGAGCGGTGCCCATCACTACACTGCCTATTGTGACCTGGAAGTGGCATCACGTCACCACACAGTACCTGGTGGCCCTGTGGATCCTGGTTGCCTGGCTCTGCAAACTCAGTAAGTCTTGCAAAGCCAAATTGATGGAAGTGCTCTTCTTCCGGCATTATAAACTCCGCTGCACCCAAGAAATTTTGTAATTTTTAAATATGTATGTAGTTTAGGGTTATTCTGATCATCTATTTTTGTCACTGGGTCAATTTCTTAATTGTTATTTCTCAAGGAAGTGCTCACAAAATAAATAAAAATAGTTATAAAAAAAAGAGTGTGTAAGTTCACTTATATTCAAATAGGGCCAAATCTTATATCACAAGGGAGGATTCAGGGTCATCTGATCCAGGCCTAACAGTATGCTTAGCAAAACGGAAAGTTTTAAGCCTAATCTTAAAAGCAGACATGGTTTGCTACAGGCTCTCCCCCCCATTCTATTTTTAAATACTCTAGGAACCACAAGTAAGCCCACTGTCTGAGAGCAGAGTGTTCTAATGGGGTTATATGGTACTATAAAGTTATTAAGATAAGACGGGGCCTGATTATTTAAGACTTTGTAAGTGAGGAGCAGGATTTTGAATTCAATTCTGGATTTAACAGGGAGCCAATCAAGAGAAGCCAAAACAGGAGAAATATGCTCTCTCTTTCTAGTCCCTGTCAGTATTCTTGCTGCAGCATTTTGGATTAACTGAAGGCTTTTCAGGGAGTTTTTTGGACATCCAGATAATAATGAATTACAGTAGTCCAGCCTGGAAGTAATAAATGCATGAACTAGTTTTTCAGCGTCACTGTGAGACAGAATGTTAAAAATTACCCCAAGTTTGGTGGCCAAGCTAATGTCATCCAGAGTAAGCATCTGGTTAGATACCATATTTCTATGATTTTATGGCCAAGTACAATAACCTAATTTTTCTTTGAATTTAGAAGCAGAAAATTGGAGGTCAACCAAGTCTTTATCTTTAAGACCTTTCTGCAGTTTGTGTTATCTGGCTTTATGGATAGATAAAGTTGTGTTTCATGTGCATAGCAGGGACAATGTAAGGAATGCCTTTTAATGATATTGCCTAAAGGAAGCATGTTGATCATATTCAGGATTGAAATATTAATTAATGGTAGGACTTCTTTGAGCAGTCTTATAGGAATGGGGTCTAAAAGACATGTTGATAGTTTGGAGGAAGCAATAAGTTAAGTTAACTCAGAAAGATCAATTTGAGAAAAAGACTAAATAAATATCAGTGGTACAGAAAGTGGTTACATCTGTGAAATGATTATGAGTAATTTTTCTTTAATGGTTAAAATTGCATTTGTGAAGAAATTCATGAAGTCAGTACCAGTGCTGTCAGCGTTAATCTCGTTAAAACCGCTCTAACGCTTTTACGCCGTGCAGCCCCGCACACTGCGCTAACTCGCTAATGGAGATTTGCCACGTTAATGCAGTTATGGCGTTAACATCATTTTAACGAGATTAACGCTGACAGCACTAGTCAGTACCAGTTAACATTAAACGAATGGCTTGTTCAACAGAGTTCTTACTTTTTGTTCGCCTGGAAACAAGGCTAAAGAGAAACCTAGGGTTTTTCTTAATTTCTTTAATCAGTGATGAACATGATTGATGAAGATGTTCCAGCTTCCCAGCAGTCGCAAACACTTTTTAGAGGCTAAATGATGATCTTCAAAATTAGTGATGCACCATTTCCTCTCCAGTTTATGACTCATCTGCATTAAGGCACATCTTTGACAGTTAGCAAAATGTTATAACTTAACATTGTTGACCTAATGAGACAATTTTTATTAAGCCATCAGGTAGGACTGAATAAGGTGATATTATATTGCTTATATTGTAATTACTGATAAATTTCAGCTGACATGACTTTTCATGACTTATTGGAACTCACATTCTCCACCTCTTCAATTATTTTCCCCCCATGTCATTCCTCATTATTACACATGACTTAATTTCTGAACATCTATAGTTTTATTTCATTGCATATGTGAATTGGATGGGTTGTTACCAAGATCTGGTGAGAATATCATTTCAATAGCACCTTTAGAAATATATTTGCTTAGAAAGCTGGTGACTTATCTTACCTGCTATATATCTGTCCACAGTCCCTAAATATAAATAAAATATTGCAACAGTTGCAAATGATCAAATGGAGTTTTATGTATATGGTTTTACTTAAAGTGCAGTGAAGGTTTGAATGTTTGCCAGCTCCTACCTGACTACAAGCAGACTGGCTTAAAATCAAAGGTTGTTACAAAGGTGGTTGATAGTATTGATTAATGGTTCTTGTCCTGATCTTTTTTTTCTCCTCTCAGTCATTGAGTCCAACCACCATGTCACCAACGTCATACCCGAGAGCGTCCTGCTCATCTGCTTCGGTTTTGTTTTGGGTGGCATGATTTGGGGTGCAGACAAGATGCAGACCTTCAGACTGACCCCGACAGTCTTCTTCTATTTCCTGTTGCCTCAAGTCATTCTGGATGCAGGCTACCACATGCCAAACAAACTGTTCTTCACCAACCTGGGTGCCATCTTGGTCTATGCTGTCATTGGGACCTGCTGGAATGCTGCCAGTTTGGGGCTGTCGTTGTGGGGGTGTCACATGGGAGGATTCATGGGTAAGAGAGGATTTTTATTTTGTTTCATTTCAGCAAACCTGCTACCACGGCTCACATAGAGGAAGTGATGTCAAAGCTCAGCGGCCCGAGACGAGAGATGGACTCAAACGCAGATTCAACCTGAGACTCGAGAAAGTGATAAACAAAAGAACTTTATCTAACAATGGCGTGATGCACAAGGTGAACAGAGCTAAGGTTGTGAACTGAGCAGGTATATGAACATGAACTGTGAGACTAAGGGAAGGTTGCAAATAACATGAAGTGTGAGAGGACACTATGCTGGCTGGAACTGAGATCTTGGTGGGGGAAGCAGAGGCAGGTCAAGGGTAAAAAAAGGTCAAGAAATTTCCAGTTAACTCTGTCAAATGCTTTTTCTGCATCTAAAGAAAATATTGTAGTTTTGATGTTTTTACTGTATGAGTAGTCTATTAAATTAAATAATCTACGTGCGTTTGTTGATGAGTGCCTACCTTTTATGAAACCAGTTTGGTCAGGATGAATTAAGAGGGGGGTTATTTTCTCCAGTCTCTTTGAGAGAGCTTTGCAGATTATTTTAAGGTCTACATTTATAAGGGATATTGGACGATAGCTTGAGGGAAATAAAGGCTCTTTTCCTGGTTTTAGCTGGAGATTAATGTTTGCAGAATTCATATTTGATGGAAATCTGCCGTCTTCTTTGATTTCCAACAACGTTCGGTTAAAAACTGGTGCTAGAATCGTCCAGAATTCTTTGTAGAATTCTGCAGGAAAGCCATCTGGACCTGGAGCCTTAATGTTGGGGATGCTTATCAGGGCTTCCTGGAGTTCACCTGGTGTCAGTGGTGAATCCAGCGCCATTGCTTGAGTGTCTAATAATTTTGGAAGAGTTATGTTGTTCAAAAACTGATCAATTTCCTTTTTAGATGGGTTTATTTGTGGTGAATACAACATCTTTTAGAAATCCCTGAAAATGTTGTTTATTTGTTTCGGGTCACATATTGTGTTCCCAGATGAATCTTGAACAGCACATATAGTTGTTTTTTCTTAATTTATTTTTAGCTGGTTTGCTAGAAATTGACCGGATTTATTACCATGTTCATAATTTTGTAAGCGTAGTCTTTCTTTGTACTAAGAATTTTTTTTAAATCAATTATCTCATTTGAATCTAGTTTTGTTTTGCGTATTTTATTCAATGTTTCCTGATCGTGGTGGGACACGTAGGCTTCTTCTAGGGATTTTTTTTTTTTTTACAATTTCTGAATATTTTCTTGTTTCTTTTTATGTGATGGGAAAGAAATTATTTCTGTTTTTTCTGGTTCTTGCCTGAGACGAGTAAATGTTGATCCAAGGCCCAAGCTGAAAACACAAAGACCGAGAGGTCACACAAGGTTTTAGCTGATGATCTGGTGAAGAGTGCAGGTCAGAGTTGGTCTTAAATACTGTGCACTGATTGCGGTCAATGAGCCAGCATGAGTGGAGTCAGGATCTCGGGGTAGAAGTGGAAAACTACTCCAGGAAGACCAAAACTCACTGGATCGTGGCCCTTTTAATGCTCTAAGTGAGAGTCTATAAAGATTAGTTTGCCTTTGGAACGAGCATCAAGTGGCCACTAGAGGAACTGCAGTTTGTAGTACTTCAGCCTTGGCTTTGTTTTTTTGCCTTGAAATTTGTTCTGGAAACAAAGACACGTCACACAAATGATATTTCTACATCCGCGGTGACTCAGGAAAGCTGCCTGAGAAGAGTTTTCTTTAGTATAAAACCAATCCTTTAAAACATTCCTTTTACTCTTTGTTTGGATACATTAAACATCGACATCACTAACAGCTAATTTGACTTCCTTTTAACACTTCATCAAAATGCAGACAAATGAAAATAAGATTTAAGTGGATTTTTAGTTCATTACAGCTCCAGGTTTGTCTGAGACTTTATACCAGGAGCCCCCAATCCAAGTCCACGAGGGCCGGTGTCCCTGCAGGTTTTAGATGTGTCCTTGATCCATCACAGCTGATTTAAAAGGATAAATTGCCTTCTCAACATGTCTTCAAGTTCTCCAGAGGCCTGGTAATGAACTAATCATGTGATTCAGGTGTGTGGACCCAGGGTGAGATCTAAAACCTGCAGGGACACCGGCCCTCATGGACTGGGATTGGGGACCCCTGCCTTAAACCTTTGAGTGAAGAATACTGAGTCTGACCACTGCCAAACCAGTGCACTGGATGAGACTGGAGAGAGATTTGACATGGACTTTTCCTACCAATAAATGAGGATGTTTTACCAAATGACACAGCATTTCATTCCAGCATTTCAGTTTGCAGCAAAGTGCCAGATTGATCATAGTTATAGTACAATTGAGCAAAACTGAATATATTTCCTGCTCTTTGTATCTGTACAGGTGACCTGGACATCAGTCTGCTGCAGTACCTTCTTTTTGGCAGTCTGATGGCTGCTGTGGACCCCGTGGCCGTCATCGCTGTGTTTGAGCAGGTCCACGTTAACGACGTCCTCTTTATCATAGTGTTTGGAGAGTCGCTGCTCAACGATGGTGTAACAGTGGTTCGTATGCATCATTGCTTTGTTTAGCATTACTTAAGTAGCATAACAGTTTGTGAGTTTGCTGAGACACCCATCATAGCAATGTAGTAGAGTAAGTAAACACTTGGGCCCTCTAGTGTAAGAGTTTTACAAATTGCACATGCAATGTGCAATTTGTAAAAGGAAACTATGAAAGGTCAGTTTGGTAACAAAATGCATTTATGTAACTATAGCATGTTGTACTGCATAAGGACAGTGAAACAAAATCTGACCAGCTGAATTCTTTCCTCCTTCCTTCGTCTCTGTAAATGTACAGTCGTGGTGAAAAGAAAAAAGCTTTTTTACGTATCAGGACATAGTAAATAATATCTGGTCCTTAATAGTCGCAAAATTAGGTGAATCAAACCAGAGGTGTCATGAGTTTGCAGCGCTTGCAGACCCATTTGGAGTGTTAAGTTGAAGACCAAGATGCAGATATGCAGAAAAAGAAGAAATAAACAGAAAACACACCTTTATTGGTTAAAATGTTCAGCAACAACATAACATTAACAAAAGCAGCTGGAGTAACACTAGGGAACACACTGGGAGTAAAGAGACAGTCTGACAAGGACTAAGAAGAAGACAGAATTATTTATGTACAGTGGTGTGAAAAAGTGTTTGCTCTGCCATGCAGGCCATTTCTGCCCAGTGTCTAACTTATGATGGAGTCATGAACTCTGACCAGGACTGAGGCAAGTTAGGCCTGCAGTTATTTGGATGTTGTTCTGGGTTCTTTTGTGACCTCTTGGATGAGTTGTTACTGAACTCTTGGAAAAATCAGAATCAGAATCAGAGAGACTTAATTTATCCCCAAGGGGCAATTAAGATACAACAGAGCAGCATGATGTTAAAAACAAGGACGGGGCGTAAACAGGCAAAACGAATGAGAAAAAAAATACTTAAAATACACAGAATATACACAGTTTTAAAATTAAAGTCACTGAATAAGTGAATAAAAAACTGGAGGTGACTAAAAGTGAATAAACTGTCGGCAGTATAAAAAGAGTGTAGAGTACTTTATGTTTATGGTGTGGGAAATGGGCTTATTGGCTGGAGTTAAAAAGCAGAATGGCTTTCAGACAAAGGTGGCTCGCTGCATTTTCTCCTCCTGCAGAAAATGCAGTGGAGGCGCCGCCCATAGGGGAGCCGTTGAAATGCGGCATTAAGAATGTGAGAGGGGTCATTAATAATTTTGGCTGCCTGTCTAAGGGCCTGTTGGCTGAAAAACCTGTTCAACAGTTCTGACAGGCAGGCCAATGATTTTAGAGCACACTGATGCAGTGTGCTGCAGTCTGTTCCTGTTCTGAAGGTTGAGGGAGTGGAGCCAGCAGGAGATGGAGAAGGTCATGATGCATTCCAGGAAGGCATAGTAAAAAGTCATCATGATGGGTGTGCTGACTCCAAAGTAGTTGAGTTTCCTAAGGAGGTATAGCCATTGGTAGTCAAAGGAGCTTGCAAAGAAAAGCGACTGAGAACCTTCACAGACATATAGCCATTGGTGGCACCTCTGTGTTGGCAGAGAATTTCAGGAGGTTGTCAGAGATGGTTCCCAGGTATTTGTATACCTCAACTACCTCCACTGGCTTCCCATGGATGGTGGTGGTGACTGAAGCAGCCAGATCCCTCTGCCTACTGGAGATGGTCACCACCATCTCTTTGGTTTTGCTCACGTTCAGTTCAAGTTCGGAGCTGTTACACCACTCTACAAACTCCTGCATGCTCAGCACCCTCACCTAAATCATAAGACTTTGCCATGTTGAGAATGTGATAGAGGTTTTTCTCCTGTTGAATGGTACAAGCTAGAATGGACAAGTCTGGAAAACATTTTTACCAGATGACCAGTCATTAATTTTTCTTCCATCCAATTTTTCTTTCATCTCTTAGGTGCTCTTCAATGTGTTTGATGCATTTGTGTCACTGGGAGGATCCCAAATTGATGCTGCAGAAATTGCTAAAGGAATAGGTAAGACATGACATTTATTAAGCTGTTAATAGAGAATTTATCAGTGCATGCAGCTGACTGCATGTTTCCACAACCTTATAAACTAGGGCTGAGTGATGAAGTCACTTGCGTGAATCACAAAACATTTCTTCCACTGAAAACGATTTGTCCAGATGAACAGAATTTACTTTTTGGGACTCTCTCTCCACAGTTTCCTTCTTCGTGGTTGCATTTGGTGGTTCCCTTGTGGGCATAGCATTCGGCCTACTAATTTCACTTCTGACCAGATGCACAAAAAATGTCAAGATCATCGAGCCAGGCTTCATCTTTGTCATGGGATACCTTTCCTACCTGACTGCTGAGATGCTTTCCCTGTCTGCTATCCTTTCGTGAGTATTTCACAATTGAAATATCATTTATTTTATTATGTCTTATTCATTTTCTATATGTAAAAATGTAGTAAACATATTTAGATGCACAAAATTTATATTTGTGGTTCTTTCTGTAGGACTACATTCTGCGGTGTGTTATGTCAGAAGTACGTCAGAGCAAACATGCATGAGCATTCAGTCCAAACAGTCAAATATGCCATGAAGGTTTTCGCCAACGGATCAGAAACCATCATCTTTGTTTTCCTCGGTATCTCGGCCATCGATAAGGTTATCTGGGTTTGGAACACGGGCTTCATCCTCCTCACAGTCTTCTTCGTCTTTGTGTATAGATTCATTGGTGAGATTTGGTCCTTTTGCTATCACATGCACACATTGTGATTTAAAGGTTTGTGTGTTATACAAAGAAATTTTCTGTGTTTGTACTGCAGGTGTGTTTTTCCTCACCTGGATCCTTAACAGGTACAGGCTGGTCCCGCTGGAATTCATAGATCAGGTGATTATGAGCTACGGTGGCCTACGAGGGGCTGTTGCGTATGGCCTGGCTGTGATGCTGGATGAAAACAAGATAAAAGAGAAAAACCTGATGGTCTGCACTACACTCATTGTGGTTTACTTCACTGTCATCTGGCAGGTAGTAAAAGTTTGGTTTTTATTATTAAATGTATACATTATTTTCTTTCTTCTTACACAGTCTGCATTAGAGCTAAAGGTTTGCACATTACTGCTTCACATTGTTGCAGGGAATGACGATGAAACCTCTGGTCACGTGGCTGAAAGTAAAGAGAGCTGAAGTGAAAGAGCTCACACTCCTAGAAAAAATGACAAACAAGGTAAATCTTAAGAAACATCTCATGTTTCACCTACACAACCATTTTCTGTCCAGTTATTAGAGTCCTTCTCCTTTCTTTAGATGTTTAATCACACGCTGGTCGCCATAGAAGACATATCAGGACAAATAGGACACAACTGTCAGAGGAGCAAGTATGAAAAGACTTGATACATAAATTCAAAATGCCTTTTCATTTTAAAATAGGCTACAGTGATCTGTTTTCTTTTTGCTAAGGTGGAAGTATTTTGAGGAGAAGTGGATGTCGAGGATTTTGATGAAGCCGTCTGCAAGGAAGAAACAAGACCAAGTCTTTGATGTCTTCCATCAGCTGAACCTCAAGGATGCTATGGAATATGTGACTGAAGTGAGAATCATTTGTACATTTTAAGTATATTTTGCTGAAATGCTCATTTTGGAAAACTAATAAGTTTGCCGCATGTAAAGAAAGCTCTGTCTTCTTCTGTTGCAGGGCGAGCGTAGAGGCTCACTGGAATTTATCCGTAAAGAAAGTGTTGCTATTGATTTCAGGAAAAAGTTTGAAAGTGAACACTCAGAGGACATGCCTGGCATGAGGGCGGACATGTCAAATGGTCACTGTGCAAAGCCCACTACGAGGTAAGCAATCTGGATTTTTCTGATAATAAGAGGAGAGCTAAAAGCAGACTTACAAGCCATTATATAATTGGGTGGTGATGAATCAGAGGCCACAAAAAATTATTTTAATTTGAAGAAAAATCTAACTAGCTAACTAGGAGCACTGCAACTTTTCAGTGCCTGAAAACAGCTCATTTCACAACCATATTTTAAAATATAAACCAGAGGGAACATAGCCCTTTTAATATTCTAGTATTACTTTAAATCACTGACACGATTGTCTTCCTCTGTACTAGAGACCCTATTCCATCAGTAAGCGTGGAAATGCACGAGCACGCCATGAAGGCTAAGAACGAAGCTGAGGCAGTTAACGCTCACAACCTTCTGGATCAGCATCTTTACAAGAGCAGGAAGCAGGTAATGAGCACATTCAGTCATCACATGGAGGGCTTACTAAAGCAGCTTAGCGCTGCACTTTCATTTCATTGGAGACAAAATGTTAAATGTTGTCATTGTGTTACTTAAATTTGTAAGTCTTAGTTCAAGCACCATGATCAAAGACATTCCTTTGTTTCTGACCTCCCCAGCCTGTTGGTGGGGGAGGCTGTAGTGTTTTATTATGGGCACATCCTACGGTTAGCGTTCTGTTTCTTATTTAGTGAGGATGTTTTACTTCCTGCCTTTTTGACCTCACCTGTGTTAAGCCATATACAGGGTGGGGGAGATGATCTTTTTTGTGTGCAGGAGGTCACACAAATGCACACCCTAACACAAACACACACACACACGTGCACACACACATTCTTGCACATGCACACATACACACAGATGCTCGCACATGCATGCACACACACACACACACACACACACACAGATGGTCGCATATACATGCAAACACACACACACACACACACACACACACACACACATACAAAATCAAAGTAAAATCAAAACAAAAAATGCATATATAACACTTTTCTTATGTCCTGCTCATGCCAGTCACTCAATTCCCGTGAAAAGATATGAAAGGTTATTCTACTGTTCTAAAAAAATATATATATATCAGTCAGGACCACGGTGGAAAGATATTTCCAGGAATCAGCATCAACAGATGCAGATGATCAAGTCAGGCACAGCAGTTACAGATGCAACTGTGAGCAGTTTCATGCACCTCAAATCCAGCTGCCTGAGATTTATATTTGTAGAATTTGTATAGTTGTATATCAGCACTGAGACCAGCTGAATTGCCTGGACTGTGGCTGAGCTTGACTTCATGGTCTTCGTGGTTTGTTTTTATCAATGAGTTTTCTTTTCTTGTTCATAGCATCGCCACAGGTTCAGTCGCAGCAAATTCATAATCAACAAAGATGAGAAAGAAGTCCAGGAGATCTTCAAGAGAACCATGAAGAACCGAATGGAGTCATTCCAGCCTGCAAAGACGGGCGTTTCACCAAAGACGGTCATCAAGCACACAAAGAAGGAACACCAGCAGAAGGTAAAGAGAAAGAGAGGGAATGAGTTTACCACAAAGAGCAAAGAGCTGATTATGTCTTTGTGAGGTTCAGTGAAGAAGAAAAGTTTCTTTTGCAAATACGGCCCTTACTGATTCTTTATTTTCAGTTCTGTTTCTTGTTGTACAAAATAGTAAATAATTCCCTATTGAGCCTTTATTAAACTTCCTTGAAATAATATTCATAAACTCTCTTCCATGTGTGAAAGTGGACAAAAATATTGGATTTTGCTTCTTGAAGTAAAATTTAAGTAAAATTAATCTTTTTTTTTTCTTCTTTTGTCTGTTTGGTACAGTTTCAATTCCAAAAAAAGGAAGTTGTTTAAAATATATTATTATTATATATATAATTACTACAAAATTCCAATGATTTGTACATCTCACAAATCTATATTTGATTCAAAATAGAGCAAAATAGAATCATAAAACATATCATATGTTTAAACTGAGAAATTAAACTCAGAAGATGTCAATTTTTAAGAAAGATATTTATTTTGAATTTGATGGCAGCAATACATCTCAAAAGAGTTGGGACATCTCCATGTTTACCACTGTGTGCAAGCACACAGAACAGCCCATAAACTTCCCGACATTCCCTGAAAAATATGTTGTCTGGTCAGTCCAAAACTCAGGACCATGACACTTTGGCCCAAAGAAGATAGAAGTGTCCGGATCATGTCATGGCTTCTTCTTTGGAGGACAGAGCTCTGACCTGCATTTGTTGATTAACTTGATTAACTTGTTAATGAGCCCATGCAGTGATTTCCATGGCAGAATTGTGTTTTTTAATGCGTGTTTTTTCTGCCTCAGAGCCAGAAAATCACCTAAATCCAATATTGATTTTTAACATTGCCCCTTTTGCAGATCCTTTACATTTCTTGTTGATATTATGTACTATAGATGCTGAGATATTCAGTGTCTTCACAATTTTACATTAAGGAACTAGGAATTAGTGTGAAGTTATCGCACAATTTGTAGACCCAGATTTTTGCAGATTTGTGCCCATCTTTGCTTCTGAGACACTGAGACCACTTAACCTAAAAAGCTGCAAAATGTTCCTCCAAGCTTTTCTTATTGTTTTTACTTAGTTTTCCAGCTTTTAGTTGTCCTGCTCCAAGTCTTTTTGTGTTGCTGTCATCCAATTCAACATGAGCTAATATTGTTCTTAAAATGGCAAATTATTTCTGATTTATTGTGAATAAAATCAAGGCAGTGCTGATTATACCATTTTAGCAGACATAAATTGATATTTAAGTGCTTTTGTTTTTTATCATGTTATGCAGGGCTGAATGATTCCATCCAAACTCTTCCTGGACAGGTCGTCAGTCTGTCGCAGAGCTAACACGCAGAGACAGAAAACTATTCCCACTCGTATTCACACCTATGGGCAAAATAGAGTTAACCTAACCCTACCAACAGAATGTCTTGAGAGGACCTTCTTGCTGGGAGGCAACTGTGCTCATCACTGCCCTACCGTAACAGTGCCAATCTCTGCTTCATACTGCTGCAGAGAACAATATTCAAATATTAATATAAGTATATAAAGTATTGTGTGATAAATGTATCATATTGGTTTATTACCAGAGCTCATATAGAACTTTAAAACCGATACCTACACAGATATTTTTAAAAAGTTAAATATTCCTTTATACCTTTTTCCTTTCAGATACATGAAACACTAGTAGACATGATACATTTGTGATGTCTACTTATTTCCTCAATTCAGCTGGTTGTTGTTTGTAGTGTTGCAAACATGCTTGTTGCCATCAGGGAAGTTGCAGAGTGCCCTCTGCTAGACAAAATATGTAACAGCAACATTGGTAGCATAGTTGAAGGCCGTTGGTCTTGTCTCTTTTTTTTACTTCACCTTCCATATTTTTTTTAAACATAGCGTGTGATCAAATGACTCTTCCTCCTCTTACAGATGCCAAAAGGAAAGTCAATAAGCCAGACTAAACTCTGCTATTCGGGTGATGAAGGTTTGTATGTCTGCTTTTGTTGTTGTTGTTGTTGTTGTTGTTGTTGTTGTTGTTGTTGTTGTTTTATAGATTTAAAATCTTAGTCAACAAATTTTCTCATTTTCATTTATAGATTTTGGGTTCTCAGAGGGAGATAGCGCCTCTGGCTATGACTTGCCATACCCTTCTTTCCCCATGAGAGATTCCAAACCAGGAGGTAAAATAATCCACTTTTTACATCCCGTATGAAAATGAGAGAAAACATATTTTTCAGAAATAATTAAGAGCAGAAAATGCCTTTACTACAAACACAAAGATTACAACATATAACAGAGGGAACTAAATAGACAGTACATATGCAATACATTTAAAAAAGGTGCAGTACATGTGTGAAAACAACGCATTATCATAGGATTATTATAGAATTGCCTAATTCTGTTCTCACTCTGCAAGCGAACACTTATAAAACATTTTGACAGCACTGAGTCATGTTGAGTTTGATTTATGTACAAAGACAAGAAGGACCAAGCACAATGAAAATCTGCAGACATAAAGAGTTATATAGATTTAGCATCTAGAGAACAGAGGTAATCTAATAAAATATGAAGTACTGCTCAGGTGCATTAATAAAAAGGAGCAGCCAATAATAGTGTCACTTGTATAAAAAAATTATAATAATGCAGAGAACAGCAATGTCTCCAATATTGAACCCTGAGGTACTAATTCAGTTTTTTTCTTTCATCAAGGTGGGATTGAGAACTCAGCCTTTGTGTCAGATTTGTACCCCACGGAGTCATTGCAGATCCCTCCTTGGCTGGCAGAGGGTGAGCTCGACAGCAGCATGGTAGCTCCGTCACTGCGAGCCCAGGCAAGCCCGCCCACATCACCGATGGAAATGCGCCACCTGGGGCTTCTTCGTGTCAGCACTCGCTCCACTGACACAAAGCAGATGAACAATGATCAATTGCCGCTGCCACCAACACATCCTCCTCCTCCACCTCCCAGTAGCCACATGTAACTGGATCCCAATCCCAACACCCTGTTCTGTCTCACTTGAACCTGGGACAAAGACATAAAACAAACCTCAGACATCTACTCTTATATTGACAAGGAAAAGTTTTCTTTTCCGTAGCTGTGTTTAGCTTCTGTGTTTCTACACAGAACATACACAGTTTCAAACCTCTGTGCTCTTCAAACAACCCCTGCTGTTTTTAGGTTCAGCCTTCACTTGACAAAGAAAAACTGCACTGAAACAAATCCTTCATGTTCAACATAAAAGATATGTTGAACACCCTCATATAATCTGTGGTTTGTAGTGAATCTGCCATTGAAAACCATTATTTAAGGATTTTTAAAAATATCTTAATATGATGCCAAAACTTTTCAAATGATGTGGATTTTCTCTATATAGCAATAATAACAACAGGGTTTAAATAGAGTGATTTAAAATAGTTTGTGAATCTATAATCCATAGATTCGTATTGCACAATACAACGAAAGCTTTCACCACCAGGGGGCACTATTTTCCCAGTCAATGTGAGACATACTATTACTAGCATAATAAAATCCTGCATAGGTCAATGATGCACATGGATGTTCACATCTTCCATTCATCACGCAGGATCTTTGTAAGCTTTCGAGTAGGCGTAAGGATGGTTCCACAGTATGTGGCATCAACTTTCACACATGGGTGGATCTACAAGGGGGCATGGGGTCAAATAAAATACTTTTTATTTTTTTTATTTTTTTTTAAATAAAAATAATCTCTTGCCATCCCTAGTGCCGCCCTAGTTTTGCATGCGATGGTTTTGTTTATAAAAAAAAAAAAAGCTAGCATTAACACTTTGAGCACAGCTGAATATAAACTGAATATGAATTCTAAAACTGAATTTATTGCATAGTGTTACCGCCAACCCCCACCCCACACACACTTCACCCTTAAAAAATGTGTGTTCATGAAAGTGCAGTTCTGTCATTTTGTTTAAATTTAAGCATGTAACAATTTTAACATTTCTAATAAAAAAAAGTTTGAAACTTAAGTTAGAATTGTGTTTGTAAATGAACCATCCCATTTTGAGTAGCTTTCTGGATTTTGTACTTATTGGGCTACATACTTATTATATAGGCTATACAGTATATACAATCAAAATTCACATGTTTTATTTCATCCACATGTTTAAGTATGTGGGCTAAAGATAAGAAGAAAGTTGTAGACTATATTTATATGAAGCATGTATATACTTACTGCATTTGATGTATATTAACCATATATGGATGTAGCACTTGCATACGTGCAAACAAGAAATATGGCTTTGATTTTGATTTCCATGTCAGCCTTAGAACATTTCTTTAGATCTAACTGTGAGGCAAACACACTGCAGTGGGAACTATTTAAACATTTGCACAGATTCAATGAACTCATCTCAAGATTCATAGCACAGTTCAGATTCTTAGCATAGCGATGCCGCTTTTTAAAAAATCTTTTTAGGATTTTGGGGGGTTCTGTGGTTTTATTTGGGGGGTGGGGGAGACTTTAGAACCTGAAGTAAATGCTCTTGACACACTCACATGTGCTTCTGGACAGAGACCTCAGATGTTGTTCCTGGGTAAGTATCAGAGTAAGAATCTGGTTAGATACCATATTTCTAGGAATTTTAGGGCCAAGTACAACAATCTCAATTTGATCTGAATTTAGAAGCAGAAAGTTGGAGGTACATCCAGGTCTTCACGTCTTTAAGACATTCCTGCAGTTTAACTAATTGGCGTGCTATATCTGACTTCATGGATAGATTTGGTAGAAAGTTGGGTGTCATCTGCATAGCAGTGAAAATGTATGTTATGCCTTCTAATGATACTGCTTAAGGGAAGCATCTATAATGTAAACAGAATTGGTCCTAGCACTGAAGCCTGTGAAACTCTATAATTAACCTTAGTGTGTGAAGAGAACTCTTCATTTACATGAACAAATTGGAGTCTGTTAGATTGATATGATACAAACCACTGCAGCACAGTACCTGTAATACCTACAGGATTGCTTTAATCGTGCTAATAGAATATTATGGTCGACAGTATCGAACGCTGCACTGAGGTCTAGCAGGACAAGCACAGAGATGAGTCCACTGTCAGAGGCCATAAGAAGAGCATTTGTAACCTTCACTAAAGCTGTTTCTGTGCTGCGATGAGCTCTGAAACCTGACTGAAACTCTTCAAATAAGCCATTCTTCTGCAGATGTTTGACAACTACTCTTTCAAGGATTTTTGAGCTGAAAGGAAGTTTGGAGATTGGCCAATAATTAGCTAAGACAGCTAAGACGTTTAACTACAGCCAGCTTGAAGCCCTGTGGTACATAGTCGATTATTAGAGATAGGTTGATCATATTTAAGACTGAAGCATTAATTAATGGTAGAACTTCTTTCAGCAGTCTTGTAGAAATGGGGTCTAAAAGACACGTTGATGGTTTGGAGAAATTACTGGAGTTAACTCAGAAAGATCACTGGTGCTGAAAGTAGCTGTAGATAATTTTACATCTGTGATATGATTATGACTAATTATTTCTACTAGTTAAATTTTTATTTGTGAAGAAGTTCATGAAGTCATTACCAGTTAACGTTAAAGGAATGATGGGCTCAACAGTACTCTGACTTTTTGTCAGCCTGGCTACAGCGCTGAAGAGAAACCTTGTTCTTACTTTCTTCAATCAGTGATGAACAGTAAGATGTACTAGCATTAAGGAAGGCTTTTTAAGTACCAAACTATTTCTCCAGGATAAATGATGATCTTCTAAATATGTGAAACGCCTTTTCTTCTCCAGCTTACACATTATCTGCCTTAAGGTGTGCGTTTGAGAGTTATACCTGGGAGTCAAGTACTCCCAGGTATAAGCTACAGTATCCCGAGTCATAAACAGGTCAATTTATTTACAAGATAACCAACCAACCATTACTAAGGTTGGTGGAAATGTTCCTAAACTAAAGGTATTCATTCAACAACCCTAACAATACCATGACAAACTGGAATGAATGGACTGGAAACTACAAACGCAGCAATGACTGGTGAATGTTTAAAATGTCACTGAATGACATCCTTTACTCCTTCTTTAATTCTTCAACCGCACACTCATACATGACCTTACTCAAAGAGGAGTAGTATACATATAAAAGGCTCAGTCCAGGATTTCTAGCCTTTCTGAAGTCACTGCTGACCACAGACTGTGTCAGGACTGAGGACACAAAGTCGCAGACAACGTAGTGAAGCGCGACAGTAGAAAGCCCTTCTGAGGTAATACGGGCACGAGAAGGCTTCTTTTCTTCAGTCAATTAATTTTTTTAAATGCTACACTGTGGATATGCACACCACTGTCTGTTAGGGTCAGTGTTGTTGATCTGTTTTCTCTTAGAGCCTAGTGTTTGATAGAATTTAACTAATGTATAGCCATTCACTACAGACTCATTATTCAGTACTTATCTGATTAATTGCTCTGGCTTTTTCACAGAAACTCTAAATTTCTTCCTCTCTTCCTTATTGCAGAAAGTGAAAAGTCACTCTCATCTTTATCCATAAACAAGTTATTTATCATAAAGGGCTCACTTCTTTCCTATTCTTACTTGTATTTGCCTTCATAATTGAATTTCCTCTATCTACCTGTGCATTCAGTCTGTATTTCCCAGGTTTATGATTGAGGCAGATGTAAAATTATATGAATGGTTTCTGGGGACATCTACAGTACGGAGTAAGCAACTTGCATGAGGTGTGTCACTGTGTCTTTGACTTGCTCTGACTGTTACAATACCTGAGCAAACAGGTCAAGCCACGGAAAATTACGACAGCTAAAATGCAAATAGAATACGTCTTACTTACAAACCTGACGTACATACTTTAGAAAAAAGTTTCACGGATGTGACGTTACTGCCTACAGATGGTATTTCCTGATGGATTTCCCTCAGTGGAGGAGGAGAGGAGGGACTAAGAGCTTTGTCAAGTTAGACTCAATGAAACAGTGGAAATCCTACAAATTATCCTGTTTGCTTTATATGGTTCAAAATTCTAGCTTACTGTTAAAGTATAATGTTAAAAATATATATTAACAATCACGACAGGTAGAATTTTTACCACTCTTCATTACAATGTTGCTTCAGCTCATTGAGGTTTGCAGGCATTCATTTCTGCACAACTCTCTTAAGATCTGATCACAGCAATTTGCTTATTGCAACACCTTTCCTTTCTGTTTCAGTTATTCTGCTGCAGATTTGCTGTTGTGTGGAGGACAGATGGCCTCATGTAAAATACTTTTGTATACAGTTTATGGTTGACAGGTTCTATGGCTGCAGAACAAGGCCAAATCCTCAACCTTCCACCACCATGCTTAATAGTTGGTATGAGGTTGTTCCAGAGGTCTTGTGCTTTGTTTAGGTGCAACTTAGCAAACTGATGGTATGTCTTTAGAGAGGAAAGGCATCTTTTCATCTTGTTTGTCTTTTTTAAAAAATATACCATTTTAACAGACAAAAAACAAAGGAAACTAAAAGTTTCTCTTTGAACACTAGTGATGTTTGAAACTTAATTTGAAGGTGCTAATCATATTGTTAACATGCACTAGCTATGCCCTACAATCTATGTGGTGGATCAAATGTTCAATAAAGGATAGTAAGATGTGATATATAGTGGATTAGAAGCACAAAATTGCAGAAAATGAAAATGCTATTCAACGTACAATACAGAAAAAAATGTTACTTTGTGTTTTAAGTTTTGATATAGCTTTTCAGTTAGCACCACTTTCTCAAAAGAACCAACAACTACACACTGTTGAAAAACTGTCACTTCTTCCTGTCTCTAATTCCCTGCACCTGTACCCTTTGTGCCTTCCTTAATTAGGTCTCAGCTAGTCAATATTAGACACATCAAAACTGGCAATAATACAGGTCTTTTGGGCGACACTGTTGAAAAGAATGTGTTCTTAATGACTACCTGATTAAATAGAGTTAAGACTGACTCACTGCACCATCATGTGATATAAGCATTATGTTCAGCCTCAGTTGGTTAACGCAATACGCAGACCTTCTGGACTCAGCAGTTTTTTGAGAAGTAATTTTGAAAAGTTTTAAACTGAGTGTTTTTACGTATATTACTTGTGTAAGTTTCTGTAACATGAGTTTCATGAATTTTAGCCTGTGTGTATGTTTTGGTTTTTTTTAAAGAATGAGTCCCAATGTTTGTAACACATAATACAAATAAGAAGAGGAGGAAGAAGACTTGAATAAGTATTTTGTTTTGAAAGAATATCCCGGAAGTTGCTATGTCTCGTACCCGTTAGCGTTCCCTTAAGTATGACAGAGGGCGGCGTAAGAGCAGATTTCAGACCGGTTTATCGCCGACGCTGAGGAGGACGCCGAGGTAGAGAGCCTCTTATATTTGTTTGAAAAAAGTTAAAATCGGGATTGTCACGTTAAACAGACTTGACAGTAAACTCAGCAGTCGAGCAGGTAAATATTAATGTCAATCTCGGGTTGCCATTTAGCTGTTAGTTGTCGCTGGCTAAAGCTAACTAACGTCGTTAGCTTACACACAGTTGCTAACGCTACCGTAGACATTTCACCAACTTCGTGTCTTAAAAAAAAGCTTAACACCGATAATAATTCTGCTCTTATTTCAGTTACAACGCCAAAGTCCGGAGTTAAGACATTTCATTCAACTTTAATCTGCCAGTTTATGTAGGTCAGGTGTAGTGGGGAGACAAGAAGACTTCTAACCGACGGGACAGCGAAGCGGCCCGGTTCGACTTCACCGAACGAAGCCGGGGAGAAGATATCACGAACGGCGGAGCTTGGCTGATGCGTGCGGGGCCAGCGGAACCACACTGAACATTTTAATCTACGAGGATTATTGATCATAAAGTGCCGGTTCATCCGGACAGACACCCCCATGAATGGAAATCGGAACAACAGGTGGGATCCCGGACTAACTAACCACCGTGCCTAAATGTGCTAATGTGGTGTTCAGGTGCTGCCGAGTTATTTTGAGCCCGTATGTGGTACTTCTCATACATTTAACATTACAGGTTTTTGAATTAGGAGTTTTCCTTTAATCAATTTGGTGTCATACGTTTTTTTTTTGTTTTTTTTTTTAAAGTGTTCAGGTTATCATACAGAAAAAAAGCTCAGTGGTGTCTGTTCCCAGAGATTACCGGTCAGTTGAGCGCCTTGCACAAGGGAGACATTTGACCTCGTGGTTTTCTACCAGTTTTTCTTAGACTGGGTTTGAACCCCAAGCATGACCAAGGAGTTGCTGTTGCCTAAGCCTGAAAAATGTTGTATTAACAAACCCTTAAAGGCAAACTTATCCCCTTAGTATTTGCGTGTTTGCCCCCAAACCAGTCTCACGGGTTTCTTTTTTTTGACTGTGTAGGTTGTCAAAAGCAGGTGGTGATGCCACCAGGTGTGCTTGAAGACTGGGAGGGAGGGGGTATGTCCCATCCATCCATCCATCCACCCACCCACCCACACTGCTGCCATAGTTACTTAGCCTACTGAATAATGTTTAGTTAACTGCTGTCTTTGTTAATTATGAATCAGATAGGCATGGAGGGACATAAATCAATTTACTTTTTGCCAGGGGTAGCAGTTTCTGTGTTAATGATTGTGTTGGGAAAAGTCCAGTGGTGGACTGGGAGGGACGAGGTATAGATGTTGACTGGTTCATTGAAGCTGACCCATACTTTCTCCATCCCCTTTACCCGTTTCAGATTTGGGCCTTTTTCAAGCCTGAAAAGTTTTAACAATAAACTTTTTCACTTCAGCGTGTCTGTCTGTTTTCAGACATACCGGCACTACTTTTTTCTCTTTTTCCAGGGCACCATTGTAAATACACTGCTGTGAAAACGTATTTGTTCCCTTAATGATTTCATATTTTTTTGGTCATGTTTTCAGGTTTGGGTGTTTCAACTCATCAAACAAATTCTGATATTAGATTAAGAGAACCCGAGTAAAGATAAATTGCAGGTTTGAAATTATTGAATTTATTAAAGTAAAACCATCCATTACCACAGAGTAATGGGCTGTGCCACCCTTGGCAGTGAGAACTGCAATCATGTATTTTCCATAACTGGTAATGACTCTTTCAAAATTTGACTCATTCTTCTTTACGGAGTTGTTTTAACTCATGATTGCAGGGCTTCTAAGAATGAATGCCTGTTTTTAAGTTCATGCCAGTGCATGTCGATCAGATTTAAGCACGAACTCTGACTTTAAGGTCACTCCAAAACCTTCATGTTTGTGGTATTTTTTTAATTTTTTTGTAGAGTCTTTCAGTGTTGGATTTGCTGGTGTACTTTGCACATTCTCCTTCAGCATTTTGTTAGAGCAGAATTAATGGATTCAGAATTCAATTATGGCAAGTCATCAAAGTCCTGAAGTAGCAATGGTAGTAAAGGGTGGTAAATGTAAGACGAGCTCAGCAGTGGTTCTTTTCTTAGAACTCTCCCATGGATGCCATTTTTGCCCAGTATTTTGTTGTTGGTTGTTGTGGTTGTTTTTGTTGTTCTGGGATCTGTGACCTCCTGGGTGAGTCATTGATGTGCTCTTAAAACAGAGAAAACCTGGAACCATTGTGAACCTATTTGCAGTTAATGGAGTGGTTCACTGGAGTCTCAAAGACGGATAAATGTCATTGACTTTATACAGCACCTTAAGCTGTAAGCGGCACAACCCCAGCTCAGCTTCAGTTTATAATTTTTCTATTTATTTATTAATTTTTGTAATGCAGTACACAGATATTTTGGAAGTGAAGTTATTGTGGTTCTCTCATATCCTGTTTAGACTTCATTCTGGAAAGTTTGTTTTTGTTTGTGTTTTTTAAATAAGTTAAACACAGGAAGTATCTGTTTATTTCCTTCAGTAAGCAAGGCTCTGTAATACAATGCAAATTTTATTATACCCAGGATCTTTGTTTTGACTTTGCTTAACCAAACATAAGCAGTCAAGATAAATGATCACACAAAGGTGAATATCAACTGCATGCATGCACGTCTTTATAGGTTGCGTATCCCAAATCCTTCACTCTGCATAGGCTATGCTATGCAAACAGAAGCATGGCAACATGAAATTCACTTTAGTCTGAAAAAGTGCTACTATATTGGTCTAATTGAAGTGTATTTTAAGAAAAAATGGCAAGATCTTTTGTCAACAGATTTGAGTGTCGCAGCTCCATTTTTAAGACAGAATTATTCATATGGCATTGAATTTCTGTTTAAAAGTTTACAATACTGTTAAGTCCTAGTCTTTCATCTGCTTCTCTTGGGAGAAGAATTTTATTATTTAGAATAATAAAATTTTAATTGTTTGCAGCTAGTATGAAAATCACAGAATAATGTTGCTTCAGAGAATGTATTTCTTACCAAGGCTCATCAGGAAAATGACAAACTTTAGATGCTCTATAAAGAAATGTTCGACTCCCTTGCATTCCCTCAGAAGAGGTCTTAATGGTGATGCTACTTTTCATAGAATTGATTGGCCAGTAGTTGGTAATTTGTCACGCACTGATCTCTAATCTTTAACATAATCTGCTCTGGTGCAGGGTTATATTTGCAGAGCTGGTAACCATGCCAATGTATTTGTAACAATAAAAACTGAGGCTGAAGTTATCCTGCGGTAATCCTGCTTTCAGTTTTCCCCTCATTAGAGCTGTGATGTTGAGTGTGATGGTAATAAGATGTTTGAACAATTCATACCTATTTATTAACTTGAGAATGAGACATTAAAAAGAGTTCATCTTCAGATTTTATTTTTTCTGCACGTGAGGATTGACTCAGCTTTGCCTATTAAATTCTACTTGATGATCATACTTTGCCTGCTTAATTAAGCAGATTATATTCACACCACAACTATTTAAACACTTGTGTCCTATAAAGTTAAGGAGATTAAACCAACACTTGCTTTATTATTCCAGGATGCACTTTAAAACTTTTAGCTTCCAGTGTTGGTGCTGTGGTGGCTGTACAGTATCTCATCAGTGGAGTTCTTTTAAAATATGTGGGTTAACTACAGCCAAGTGTGGGTGGCTGCTGGTTGTGTGGTGCATTTGTACATTGAAGCAGCCTGATAAGTGGTTATTAATCTCTCCATTGTTGCTCAGGCTAAAGTGAGCCTTTGTCTTTTTGGGACATTACTGGTGCAGTAGCTGCTGCCTGTCCTCTGGAAGTGCCAGTAATGGACATTTCAGTTCAACACTTGAAATCAACTCCAGATCTCTTATTTGCCTTAATTTTTCATAAGAATGCAAGGGAACAAAACTTGTCAGTCAATTGTCTAGTTACTTTCAAGTTTCTGAAAATGAGGGACTGTATTAAGATAATTAAATCCTAAAGATGCTTTTATTAAACCCCTTGAATTAAATCTGTACATTAATGATATGATGTTAGTTTATACCATCACAGTGCGCTTCAAAATCAAAGGGGCAACAATTACAAAGATTGTGACATTGTCCAAATACTCATGGAGCTAAATGTCAGCACTTCGGTTACAAAATCCATACTCCGAAGCTTGTTGGGCTGAAAGTTTCTGGGTAATTCCTAACTCAGAATGGAGCTTTTTGGAGAGGCGACTGCATGTAAGAACTTATTAGTCCAATAAACTACATATAAAAACCACGGAAAGTGATAGAAGAGTCCGATATCTGAATAGAAGTCTAATTATAATTATTATTTTTAGTTTTTGCCTTTAGCTGAACTAGAATTTCAGTTGATTAAACCAGACTGGTGGGTGGGGGGGGGGAGATCTTAAAATATTTCGTAATTGTGATTTTCTTTAGTCAAAGACGAAAAACCTCTTTGATAGATGCTGGAAATTTATTTGAAAGCAGGAAAAACCCGGGTCATTTACTCACACTGAAGACGAAAAGAAATTGCATTCTTTTTTTTTTTTTTTTTT
>NW_005187494.1:1364253-1419733 GCF_000239375.1 Pundamilia nyererei
CCCCCCCTTGGTTTTTTTTTTTTTTTGGTTTTTTTGGTTATTTTTTTGTTTTTCATTTTTCACATCTAGTTTCGGTTAAGTGTAGTAATCCTTATCCTTGTGTTGAATAGACATATACCCAACTAGTGTTTTTATAAAAGCTTAAATAGAATACATGATTTTGACATTTTTGATCTTTTATTTTGCTATACTGATGGCTCTTAAATAGATAATGGGCACCCTTTTACCTGCCTGAGCTATCATATCTCTCAGGAAGAACCTTTTTTTTTTTTTCTTTTTCTTTTTTTTTCTCCTTCTTCATTGCAGCTCAGGGATAAATAAGGTAAATCCATGTTGGCCTGCTCTTCCCTCCTCCTGTCGGCACGGTTGTAGTTACCATGGAGAATTATGGCAGCATGGGTGCCGTCACCATGGGAATGGCACAAGGGAATAAAACAACCTGGGGTAACCATCATGCAGAAAGTGTATTGTTTTAGTCAATAATGCCTCCTTATCACACATTCAGATCCAGATGAGAGTTCAGAACCTGAAACAGTTTAACTTTTTCAACCCCCAGTTTCTCAGTTGCACTGATTTCATAGCCATAGTCCTCACTTCATCACTGTTGTAGAATTTCTTTTCTCTGATTCACACTTTCATTTCAGCAGCAACCAAGTGCTCAAAGTCTTGGTGCCTTTACAGCTTCAGCTGTGTATGTATGCGCAAACATTGTCTTGCGGATCCTCTGAGTCACTTTCGTGGAAATTGTGTGGTTGTGTGATGTCATTTTCATTTTCTTTTTTCTTTCAATGTGTATTTTCCAGTTTGGTATTTTATGAAAATTGATGTCAAATAAGCGTGGTGTGTCACTCGCCGCCTTCTCCTGTCTGGCAAAGGCCATGTCAGTCAGAAGAAATCTGTGACCGCCAAGCTGGTCTTTATTTTAAAATGTCACCCAACTCTGTAACCTTTCCTATGGCCATTATCAGATTGATGTGGGAATCGCAGTGTTCGTCTGTGTCTTTCAGTTTTGTCGGTTTAAAATGAGGCAATGCTTAACATCCCTGACCATCAGAACCGGCTTACACTGTCTGCACTTTTCCTCCTTATTAACCACTTCCTTCCTTCAGTTTGCCTTTCTCTCTGTAAGGGTGCTCTACACTCGGTGGTACTGTGGTGCAGTGGTTGGCACTGTTGCCTCATAGCAAGAAGGAAGGTTGTTTTGAACCTCCTGGTAGGTGGGGGCCTTTCCTCCCCCTCGGTGTACTCCAGCATCCTCCCACAGTCTAAAGACATGCACATCTGGGTAATCGGTGATTCCACACTAGCCGTAGGTGTGAATGCAACATAGATTATGTGCTTTCGTACAAAGAATAAGTGCTGTATGAATTTACCGTACACTGAATACATTTGTGTATAAGAGCAAAAATTGAGAAGTGAGATTAGATTTACAGTAAATACTAGTCGGTAAAAGCTAAAACTCTGCTGTTGTTCAACATGTCCATAAAACTGTTTCCATTCCTTTGAGCTTTTTCTGCTGAAAATATAATTAACAAAATAAACAAATATAGATAAATGTAGACTAAAGTAATCCTGCAGCTTGGGAGTGACTTGGGGGTTACTGCAAAGGAAGGGTGTGTCTCTTTTGGACAGACACCGCTGTCAAATTGAAATAGCATCTTGATGGTCTTATTTCAGTTGTCTTGTAATGATTCATTGTATTAACTGCCCAAGGTTGTGGCCTCTTGGCTACTTTAATTTTGGAATAAAACAATAATTATAATTTTATTGTCACTGCTTTAGGAGCCGTTGAAGCCCAAGCGCTGTTCACATTGCCACGGCGACCGGGCTATGGCACCCTTGGAAAATCCATCAAGCTTCTGGCCAACTGTTTTCAGGTGGAAATCCCCAAGATTGATGTCTACCTGTATGAGGTGGACATTAAGCCTGATAAATGCCCGCGGCGGGTCAATAGGTAAGGGAAAATCCCCAAACTTATTTGGTAATTTGGCTCATATGTCTGTGTAGATTTTTACAGAAGAACTAACAGGACATTATTTACTTTTCCTTTGCATTTTACACCTACACTTTTATGCATCCATTAATAGTGACGCTGCAGTGTGATCATTTGCAGGGAGGTAGTGGACTCCATGGTGCAGCATTTTAAGGTGACCATCTTTGGTGACCGGCTGCCAGTTTATGATGGGAAGAAGAGCCTCTACACTGTGAGCCCACTTCCTGTGGCCACTGGTGGGGTAAGAAACTAGATCCTCTGTGTGGTGTTGGTTTGTTTAGGTTGCACCTGTCAGCAGCTTCTTATCTATGATATTGATTTCTAGTGCCCGAGAGTTGAACTTGTCAGTACGCATTTGTATGTCTAAAACTCACTTGCTCAGGTGGTTCTTATTTTTGGTAACCAGAGTTTTAGTTCAGTTTTCACTTTTATTGATGTGAGCTTGAGTCTTTTATTTATTAATTAATGTAGGCATTATCAGAAGCAAAATGTAACAAATTGGAATTACAGAAATTGGAATGCAAATAAATTGTACTCCCAGCATCAAAGTAGGCAGTGTACACAAATGTGACCACTTTGATGAAAGGGTTAAATTTGAGCTAGTTTTAAATACACAAGTTTAGGTTTAGTTAACTCCAGCAACCTTTTACCCTGGACATGGGGTTATATCAAAGTATAAAGCTGTTTAACAGTTTAGAAATAAATTCCCCTCTTCATTGCTAATCTTGTTCACCTCCACTCAAGTCTTGGTCCCTCCCACCAAAGAGATGTGCAGAGAAAGCACGGAAAAGAAGTCAAATTGAAACTTGCTTGCATAAAGCGATGTCAGTTAAATATGACGCCTGACTCAGATGTTATCTGATTGGTTTTAGCCTGCTATTGGATTTAATGTTGTCGAATAAGCACATGTTCACTTTTATGCTTAGGCCCACTTTTGATGAAATTCATAAAGTGCTCCAATGTGACATGATTGTACAGATAAAGTTTTTATTCACACACACAAATTAAGGGCAAAAAGTTTGATCATCATAAATAAGTCATATTTTGTAGAGTCCTAGAAGTTTTTGTCTTTTAATTGAGAAATGAGAACTCAACACTTGGTACCACTGATTAAGTATAACCCCTGTATCATTTTTTTTTCTCTTTTCTTAAACAGGTTGATCTGGATGTCACCCTGCCAGGTGAAGGTGGGAAGGACCGACCTTTTAAAGTCTCAATTAAATTTGTGTCATTAGTCAGCTGGCACATGCTACATGAAGTCTTGACAGGACGCGGAGCACCAGGGCCACTGGACCTGGATAAACCTCTGAGCACTAACCCTGTTCATGCTGTGGATGTTGTCCTTCGGCATCTGCCGTCCATGAAGTGAGTTTCTTGTCTTGCACATGTGTGAAGGTTTGTTTTGCTGATAAACACCTTTCTAAACTGAACAACTAGAAAATTATATGAAACATTTGTTCGAATTATTTAATGTTATTTCAAAATAACTGGCATTGATGTCTACTGTTTAGCAAGTGTCTTCAATTGGAAACATTCAATTGGAAACTTCCTGGATATTAAGTTGAAGCCTTTGTCTGAATTGTTCTATTTAATTTCTGAAGGATGATCTGGTTTAAAAATCCAGCAGATTATCTCTAAACTATTCTGCAGTTTACATATATAAGGTTATAGCATCATAAATTGCTCAATCCATCATGCTGTCCTCGCCATCTTTGGTTAATTCCACCAAAGCACTTGAGCAAATGAAATGCTAAATTACATTCTGAATACAATAAGAATAAGTACACTTACCAAGCTCTTATGAAAACAAGTAGATTTACCTGCAACCTCACAGCTGAAACTGCTGCGAAGCTCAGCTGTGTACTCATGTCCTAACTATGTACTTTTTTCCCATTGACCTTGCTGATTGTAGGGCTGCACGATTTTGCATAAAATGAGAATCACGATTTTTTTTGGCTTAGAATTGAGATCACGATTCTCTCGATTCTCTTTTCCAGTATAAATATTTATTGCACTTATTAACTGCACATCAACTTCGTAACAGTTGAAACTGAACATAAAAACAATAAACATAAAAACAACAAATGTCTTACGTTTTGTTGTTGCCGCAAAATGTTGTACTGCTTGAAATTCCGTCTCCACCGTTGCTCGACACTGCGTGTATAGAGCAGGTAGTGCAACAATAGAAAAATAGTTGCGGGACGGCACTGTGTAGCGTTTGTCTAGGGTGTTGATCATTTTCCTAAATCCCTCGTTTTGCACAGTGTTGATGGGAGCCATATCTTTGGTCAGGTGATAAGTGATGGCCTCCGTAATTTCTTTGTGCCTGCGGGAGTTCGACGGGTATAGGGAAGCGCTGTATAAGGTTCCCGTTATTGATGTTTGGGTGGTTGACCAGGACGGATTTTCTCCTGTCACTTTCTCGTCATCCCTGCCGTGCTCTCCGTTGTTTTTCCCTGCTAATTTTAGCATCACACGGCACAGCTTCTGTACCACGTGGTATAAGGCTCCGCCCTTGTCATTTGTTGAGCAGGAAGAGTGAGCGCTTGTTTTCATGCAGATTACGTCCCGGATCAAAATGCGGTACAATCGTCGTCTTTTTTTTTTTTTTTTTTTTTTTAATCGTTGTCATTTGGAAATGAGATCGCACATAAGTATGAATCGAGATCGCGATCTTCTAACGATTAATCGTGCAGCCCTAGCTGATTGGCTCTTAGGGCTGTTCATTTGCCATCTTATTGCATAATTTAATCATAGATTTCGTTCATTTGTCCTATTTCTGTCAGAATGTCTTTGCTTCTTGTTTGCCATTACTCTGTTGCATTTTACATTTAAGTGATTAAAAACTGTAAAGGCTAAATAATGTAATCTGAATTAAACATGTGAGTAGTGTCTTTGTTAGTTAATTCTCAAGTCAGGAAATATGATCCAAAGATGCTCGCATCCTGGAGATATACAGCTCCCTTAATTTATTATGCAGCATTTCAACCACAACAGAGTTGCACATTTCATGTATTGCATTTCATCTACAATACCTCAGGTAGATGTATTTTTAGATTAGTAGATGACCCCACTGGGATTTGAATTTGACATGCAGAGATGGATTAAAAGCATCTTTTTATGTAATCTACCTTGGGATGTGTCATTTGGTGAATCCATTAACCAAAATAACTTTCAGTAACATGAACACAAACCCTCTGAGCCTCCTGTGGTTTGAGACATGAAACTCATGGCTTGTTTTGCTGTACCCAGTGAACTCCACAGGGAATGTCGCTTCCTATCACAGTAAGTGTAATTTCTGTTCCCTGCTTACCTCTGCGTGTCCTCTACATCGTCACCAGGTACACCCCTGTTGGAAGATCCTTCTTCTCCTCCCCAAAGGACTATGACCATCCACTAGGTGGAGGAAGAGAAGTTTGGTTCGGCTTCCATCAGTCAGTACGGCCAGCCATGTGGAAGATGATGCTAAATATTGATGGTAAGGATGGTGAAAGCAGGAACATTTAAAAGGAATGCATGTAGTGAATACGCATGACATGATTGTTACTGTGTGTGCACTAAACTTAACTACTACTAGTTAATCTGTACAAAAGTAAAGGTCTTAAAATTTTTACAAGTTTTACCATTTTTCTCTTTTCTGAGTTTTTTCAGCTGTCTTCTTTTAGTCACACAGACTTGGAGACAGATTAGCAGGTTGGGGAATGGCTGCCAACCAGTTACTCAAAGAAAATATGATTCCTGATTGGTTGTGAGTGGGCGCTAAATGGTGCAGGCAGTCATTAGATGAAACTAGTTGCTTTATGATTACTTTGGTCACCAGCAGATTGCTGCGGTTGCCCATAGTTTGCGTGGAGGATGCAATTTATGGACCAACGCGTTTGGAAGTTTCACTGCAGTGCAGTAGTGGAACCTCATAATGTGACAGAGGCTAAGAATGTTTGCCTTCAGAGTAAAAGTTGCATCTTATTGCTGAATTATTTCAAAAGGTATGTCTATTGCTTTGATGACAAATGTTCTGTTTTCAGTTTCCGTCACACTTTCAGGAATTTATCACAGTGTGGGTAGTTCGTGAGTGTTGGCAAGCAAATTGGTGTCTTCATGCATTCGGTGGGCGACCAGAGCAATCTGCTAGCAACCAAAGCCATCACAAGAAGGTTTTTGCTGCTGTACTCTCTCTGCAAATGATTTCGGAGACTGCCAGCAACCACTCGCCAGTCAGGGAATTAATTCTGCCTTCCCCTTAGTCACCTATCCATAACCAGTCAGTGATCCCTGCCACGTTGAAAGGCCACACTGACTGGTCTCTAGACCTGTTTGACTTATAAGCAGGTTTCCTGTAAACTTCAGTTTGATTTTAATTCTTCTAGTTGAATTCTTCATGTTAATTGGTAAGCTTTGGATGTTTTGTGTTACATTTCATTACATTTGGAAAGGTCTTCTGAGTGTATGCACATTAACTTACGTATTATAATTCTTTTTTTGGCACGATAGTAAAAGCACAAAACTAACTTTTAATGTCATTAGGAAATTTTGGGAAAAGCAGACATTTCAGTATTTGTTACTGTTTTGTCACAACAAAATCCAGAATGTGCTACAGCTCTTGGTGTCCAGCTGTTTAATGACTTATAATCAAATTCAGATTTCCCTTTTTGTCTTAATCAAAGCCTCTAAACCAATTCGGCATGTCTTGGCTGTCTACATAAGGCTTCACCATTCTTATATTGATCTCATTTGTTGTTGTGGCACTGGTCAAAGTTGCAACAATTAGATTTTCCCAAAAGTAACTTTTGGTTATGTGACTGAAAATGAATCTTTCTGGCCTACCATTTTGACTGTCCTAACTCATCTTGTGTTTTTTCAGTGTCAGCCACAGCTTTCTACAAAGCCCAGCCAGTCATTCAGTTCATGTGTGAGGTTCTGGACATTCACAACATTGACGAGCAGCCACGCCCTCTCACAGACTCCCACAGGGTCAAGTTCACCAAAGAGATCAAAGGTACATCACAGAGGAGTGACAGCCTCTGCTTGTTTTTTATCACAGTGTCACAGTAATAACATTTTGTTTATTGCTGCAGATAATTTAAGATCGTGTATGTAATTGAGGTATCAGTTGTTCCACTGTTGGGGGGGAGCTAACTGCTTATCATTTAAATCTTCACAGGTCTTAAAGTGGAAGTGACACACTGTGGAACCATGCGTAGGAAGTACAGAGTCTGCAATGTAACACGGCGCCCTGCCAGCCTCCAGACGTACGTTTCCATATTGCTCCCCCAGTAGATGTTAACTCGCACTCAAAGCTGTTGCTGGCTTACAATAACACATTCTTGTTACTTTCAAATCCTCAGATTTCCATTGCAGCTTGAGAACGGTCAAACAGTTGAGCGCACAGTGGCTCAGTACTTCAGAGAGAAGTACAATCTGCAGCTGAAATATCCCCACCTGCCTTGTCTGCAGGTGGGACAGGAACAGAAACACACCTACTTGCCTCTAGAGGTAAGAACTAATGTTGATCGTAGGAGTTTGCCCTAAAACCCTAAAAGAACAGTCTCTGGATTTTAAATCATTAGAGGTTACTTGCTACTGGGATTGAGAACAATGTGCATTTCTCGCTCTACAAAAGACAGTCGACACACGTTGATTCCTGAGGTCTAAATGAATTTTGTGACATGAATTCTTGGGACTGCGAGGTTTAAACCTGGCAGGGCCCTTCTATGGAGTTTCCATGAAGTTGGCATCTAAGAATGTTAGGTTAATGCTGCCTATGTTGGATGACGACACCCTATGAACACAGATTGTTAATCTCAAGTTTCACTTCCTGGTTAAATAAAGGTTTTAGAAAATGAGCTTTTTTTTCGCATCTAGGGTCATAGGGTCGACTGTTTGGCCAGTAAGCTCACAATGGTGGTGTTGGATTCATAACAAGAAACGCACTACATTAGTGGGGGTTTTTTGTTTTGTTTTTGTTTGTTTTTAAATGGCACTGACACATTATTTTTAACACTCAGAGCAGCGCACTACCAGTGAAACACTGCCATGTCCTCATCTGGCCTACTTGTTTTTGATTTATTGAACCTGGACTCAGTTTGCATGTTACTACTCAATAGGTAGGTCATATTAAAAAAAATTAACCTACCTCATCTTGGGTAGCCTACCTTCATGTTTAACGTTTCAAGCCTTTAGTATTATAATACCAGAATCCTTGAATAAGTTTGGTCTATGACACTATGTGGCTCAAGCCACAGCTTCACCAAGCTCCACTGTCTCCTTTGAGAGGGATGGATGGTGTTAAGCAGCATTGGGCCTTCTCTTTTGTGTAAACTACCCTGGTTTGAGAACGGTTTCTTGATGATTAAGATCATACAGGAAAACTCAAAACTTGTAATAAGTCAGGACACTATCATTTTAACTGAAAGAATTTCCCAAATACAGGATTAATTAGGAGGGGTTTTTTTTTGGTTTTTTTTTTTTTTTTTTTTTTTTTTTTTGTTTGTTTTTTTTGGGGGAGGGGGTTGTGTGGTTTTATTTTTTTTATTTTTTTTTTATTTTTATTTTTTATTTTTGTTCTTACCATTATATCCATCTTGTGATGCTGTTTGTTTTCTCTTCAACTAATGGAAGTTTAGAAACAGGTTCTTTTGAGTAGGTAGTTGGCTTGTTAAATACATGAAAATGTAAAATATAGCTTTACAAGTTGATTAAAATTTCACAGAGAAGATATAAATGTGAGATATGTAACTCCACTGCAGTCGGTCTACTGTAGTTTCCATTTTGTCAGTGACTCGTTTGGGTTCAATACCTTCCTGAGAAATGCAGCTGATTAACCGCTTCCACACTTTTGTTTTTACTTTCAGGTGTGCAACATTGTAGCAGGACAGCGCTGTATTAAAAAGCTAACAGACAACCAAACATCAACCATGATCAAAGCCACAGCCCGCTCTGCACCAGACAGACAAGAGGAGATTAGCAGGCTGGTGAGTGGCCTGTAGGCCAAAAGTAATGCAGCATGGGAGATTTAGTTTTTTGGTGTCTTTGAATAAATAGACTTTTGTCCCCTTCTTAGGTGCGGAGTGCAAACTATGACGCCGACCCGTTTGTCCAGGAGTTTCAGTTCCGTGTGCGAGATGAGATGGCTCAGGTGACGGGTCGAGTCCTGCCAGCCCCCATGCTGCAGTATGGTGGCAGGGTGAGCTCTGAACCCTTTATGGTACCTTCCCCTTTAAATCACGCTTCATACGCATGTGTGTGTCCTTCTACATGTCTCTGTGTGTGTTGCAGACAACAGGATTTCCTCCACTTAGCCACAGGAAGAGTTTTTGGGGGTTTTTTGGGTTTGTTTGTTTTTTTTCTTCAGTTTTATTGATACAGCGTCAAACCATAACAGTCGCCTCAAGGTGATTTATATTATTAAAAAACTCCAACAATTAAATGAGCCCCTATGAGCAAGAGCTTTAGTGACAGTAGGAATGAAAAACTCAAATTTAACAGGAACAAAACTTCAGAGGAACCAGGCTTAGGGAGGGGCGACTTGCTGATTCGACCGGTTTGGGGTGAGGGGAGGAAGATGGGACAAAAGACATCCTGTGGAAGAGAGCCAGAGATTAATAAGAACCAATGATTAAATGCAGAGAGGTGTATTAACACATTGTGAGTTGGGAAAAGGATGACTGAATAAGAAATACTCAATGGACCATGGGAATCCCCCAGCAGCCTACACCTATTGCAGCATAACTGAGGATTCAGGGTCACCTGATCCAGCCCTAACTATATGTTTTATCAAAAAAAAGTTAAATCTAATCTTAAAAGTAGAGTGTGTCTGTCTCCTGAATCCAAACTGGACGCTGCTTTCGTAGAAGAGGGGCCTGAAATCTGAGGGGGAGAAACAACCTACACAACCAAAACAGTATGGTCTTATGGCGTGTTTGCAACAAACTAGAAGCACAGTTTTCCTTCAGCGCAGTTGCAGAAAGTATGTGTAATGAGGCAAGAGATGAGGTGCACATTTTTCAGCCAAAAAAAGTCCTTGCCGTTGCTTTGAGAAAACCAAGTGGCATCCTGGGATCGTCCTGATTCCACTGACAATCACAAATGGGGTACAATCTTTGTGGCACCTGTTAGCCTCTGCTTCACCTGGTTTCCTTTTGCTGCACTTGGGATCAGCTGTTTGAACCCTATCTATGCAGAGTCCAACACAGAAGCAGCAAAACCAGAAATGAAGCAAAATTGCCCCCTTTAGCACACCTTTGTGCTACTTTCAAGTTAAATAAACCTAAATTGAGGATGAAGAAAGGAGCTGACTGACAGAAAGCGTTCCCCAACATGTATTTCAGCCATGCGATTTCATATATGTGAAGGTGTTGGTGATTGTTTTTTGCAAATTGTGTATATTTTTTCATGTTAAAAAGATTTGTTCTTATGATTAAAAATGTGCAGTTATGCAACTCTCAAAGGTCAGTGTGCTGCATAGTCAGAATTATTACATGAAAAACATTTATAAAGCAGGTGAATTTCACTTCAGAACGGCTATGCCGTACCACATCATCCACAATAATACAACTCTAAATGTTTACATGATGTTAAAAAAAAAAAGAAGTTATCATCCATCCTTAACAAAGCATAATACTTTCCAAAATATCCATGAAATCTGTGGCTCTTGACACCAAAATTGTGTGAAAAGGAGGAGATGCTAGCAGGTGGAGATGTGCAACACAAAAGTAAATGAATTTAATTTACTAATTTCATTAAGTAAATGAATTAGCTAGTTTTCCTGTGGAGAAAACCCTGGGAGGAGAAATCATCTTTAATTTGCTTCCACTGTTCGACTACAAACTAATTCAGCTAACATTTTCTCATCTTTCTGAACATGTTTGTGATTTCTGTTTAATTACACCTTAACTCATGAATGCTGTTTAGGGAGATCATCTACACAGATAATGTTGATTTATTTTTAGTGGCTCTGTTTTGCATGTCAATCATAAAATTTTTTTCCCTTTGCATGTGCATGACGAAAGAAAGAATAAAAGCAGCAAAAATATTACTAAATAATGAGCCAATCAGTCACTCAGCCGATTAAGAAAACCAGCTGAGCTCCCACTAGCTGCTTACGTTTTATGAATCCATACATTGTCATTGTCCATGTATTATATTTGTTTGTGTGACTGCCAGCCCCAGCGGATCAACCCTACACTGTCATTGCAGAACCGCACAGTGGCCACACCCAGTCACGGGGTTTGGGACATGAGAGGGAAGCAGTTTCACACTGGAGTGGAGATCAAGATGTGGGCCATCGCCTGCTTTGCCACCCAGAGGCAGTGCAGAGAAGAGATCCTCAAGTGAGCTTGGTTTGGTTATTTATTTACAAAGTGGTTAAACTGTGAAACAGCACTTAGTGGATATACATATGTTAGACTTGCTTTAGAAGTGTGTTAATTTAGTAACAATTTGTTGTAGTTTCAAAAAGTAAACTGAAACAAAGTTTCATTGGTTATTTAAGGTATTTGATTTGTTCTATGGAGGTATAAGTTAAGTACGGATTGTTAATCTTCAGAACCATACTGCTCATTAAACTTTAATTCCCCTTCTTCTTTCAGGAGCTTCACTGACCAGCTGCGGAAAATCTCAAAGGATGCTGGGATGCCTATCCAAGGCCAGCCCTGTTTCTGTAAATATGCCCAGGGAGCTGACAGCGTGGAGCCCATGTTTAGACACCTGAAGAACACCTACGCTGGACTGCAGCTCATCATCGTGATCCTACCTGGCAAAACACCAGTCTATGGTACAAAGATCTTTTAATTTCTAAACCAAGTGTTGTTTAACAATAATATCTTTGTGTTCTAAAAAAAAAAAAAAAAGAGAGATTTTGAAGTTAAACTCTATCGAAGCAGAAAATGGCTTTATATGTCTGACATATGATTATCAAGCATGCCTGCATAGAGTAAAAGGATGACTAATATTTCTGATTACCCACAGCTGAGGTGAAGCGGGTGGGTGACACCCTCCTCGGCATGGCCACCCAATGCGTCCAGGTGAAGAACGTAGTAAAAACGTCCCCTCAGACCCTCTCTAACCTCTGCCTCAAGATCAATGTCAAACTGGGAGGCATCAACAACATTCTGGTTCCACATCAGCGGTAAGCTCACAAAACTTCAAACTGAAATTAACAGACTTTGATGGTTTTTTGTTTGGTTTTTTTTTAAACAGATTCTCACTGAAGTGCTTATATGCAGTGTTGGGGAGTAACGGAATACATGTACCACCGTTACGTATTTAAAATACAAAATATGAGTAACTGTATTGCGTTTCAGGTACCGTTTAAAAAGGTGGTATTTAGAATACAGTTACTTTGTTGAAATAAATGGATTACACGGCGGTACTTTCCTGTTTCATGTTGTGGCGGTCAGGACCATTTCGGTTTTGTTTGACAGTAGTTCCAGGCGGCAGCGTTGCGGTTGCCATCGTTACAGGGTGACGCTCTCGCTCTGTGTGTTTCCTGGGTGAGAGAGCGCGTTTTTGTTGTTGTTGTTGTGCTAAGCTAATAGGCAGAATGCTACAGGTATAGCTCTAAAGCAGGGGTGCCCAATCCCAGATCTACTATCCTGCAGCTTTTAGATGCATCCCTACTCTAACACAGCTGAATCAAATGGTGTGATTACCTCTTCAGCATGCCATCAGGTTTGGCAAAGGCCTGATAACAAGCCATTCAGGTGTGTCAGAAGAAGGATGCGTCTAAAAGCTGCAGGACGGTAGCTCTCGAGGATTGGGATTGGGCACCCCTGCTCTAAAGAATGTAGCCTCATGGGCAGTGTAGTCCGTGCTGCAGGGAGAATGGACTGCCATACTCGTTATGTGTCTGTGAGCGTGAGGTGGGAGAAAAAGGAGAGTCAAAAAGTAGAGTTGTCATCGAGCAAAAACGGGAGCTGGAAGCATGTAAATGTAGTAATAATAACCACTGCAGCCAAGAAGAGTGCCTGACGAGCCCAGTTGTAAGTAAGCTATTAAGACTCGACTGTACGCTGTGTTCGTGTTTTCCTCCGAAACAATAAGTTCTGTTGCAGCAGCCTTTCAAGGTCTCTCTCTCTCTCTCGCTCTCGCTCTCGCTCTCGCTCTCGCAAGAAAAGTTGACCCACACAACAAAGTAAAGCTATTTTTCGGCTACGAGCCCGACACGAACCGACCTATTAGCCAGAGGTCCCTTTACCTCCAGTAATAGTAATAAATCACACAGCAATAGTTCACGTAGTTGTAAAAATGCATGATAATATATTAAGCAATCCAAAGTATTCAGAATGCGTTACTCTCATTGAGTAACGTAACGAAATACGTTACAGAATACATTTTGGGGCATGTATTCTGTAATGGAATACATTTTAAAAGTAACCTTCCCAACACTGCTTATGACATTATGAGCTAGAAAAAGCTGTGAAATAAATGATTTACAATGTTTATTTGTTTCAAAGTTTAAAACTATGAAAACAGTTGGCGCTTTTTCTCCTTGAGGTTTGTTTGCCAAAAATCGTTTGATCTGTGTCATTTCATGACACATTGGTTGGTAGATAAATTTTTTTTCTTTTCTCTTACTTCCAGACCCACTGTGTTTCAGCAACCTATCATCTTCCTTGGGGCTGATGTCACTCATCCTCCTGCAGGAGATGGAAAGAAGCCATCTATTGCAGCGGTGAGTCGTCTCGTCAGGAAACATCTTTTTCCTGTTCTGGTTTCTTTCGTTTAAGAAACACTTATAAATTGCAACATATTCCCTCCTTAGCTGAACTGGAGAAAATTATTCATGTATTGGTGTCATCGTGCTTGGATTACTGTAATGCCCTGATTACCGGCTTGGATAAATCTTTTATACCTCCAGGCTGTACAAAAGGCTGCAGCCAAGATATTAACTCACTCTAAGCAAGCTCACATTATTCCTATTTTTTATTTTTAATATTGACTCTCAGTAGATCTTTGGATTTATTTTAAAATTCCTGTACTTGAATACAGAGCACTAAAGAGCATTTCACAGGCTCAGAGTGTTAGTTCCTCTTACAAGATTTAAGATTTGTGAGGTCAAGCTGCGACTACAGTCAGCTGACTGTGGGGACCTTTTTAAAAAGCAATTAATCGTTGATGTTGATGATAGTGGTTTGAGTACTTGTTCTCGGGCTCATGTTTGCAGTGATGAGTCACAAAACAGGCCGAAATGTATCGGATAAATAGAAATGTTGTTGAAGATTATTTGCACTGTTGATACTATTTAATTGGCTAGGTTAAAGTATTACTTTTGAATTTTTAACAGAAAATGATGGCAGGGTTTTGTTTTTTGTATGTTTTTTGCAATTGTCTACACTCCTATAGGTGGTAGGCAGTATGGATGCCCACCCCTGCAGGTACTGTGCTACAGTGCGGGTCCAGAGGCCTAGACAGGAGGTCATCCAGGATTTGGCCTCTATGGTGAGAGAGCTCTTAATCCAGTTCTACAAGTCGACCCGCTACAAGCCAACAAGGATCATTTTCTACAGGGATGGAGTGTCAGAGGGCCAGTTCAGACAGGTACTTTAAAAAAATATATATTGTTCAAGGCTTATTGTTAGTTTTCCTTTGGGTGGAAACTCTTTCAGGCACCACATAAACACCAATTTAACTTGTACACGAAGTTGTTTATTATTTGGTAAATAACACCAAAGAAATGCTGTTTATTTGTTATGCCATGAATGTGTAACTAAAATTAGTAACCGGTAATGTGCACATCAGATACGAAGAATAAGTAATTTTTCCCCACTTATATTGTAATAAGATTTTCTAAAATCTACTTTTTGAATGTGTACTGTATTATTTTGTGTTTAGGTGCTGTACTATGAGCTGCTGGCAATCAGGGAGGCATGCATCAGTCTCGAGAAGGAATACCAGCCCGGGATAACCTACATCGTCGTGCAGAAACGCCATCACACACGCCTGTTCTGCGCAGATCGCACTGAGCGGGTGAGAAATAAACTACCACTTCTCCCAATTGTCCCATTCCTCTGAGGAGTTAATTAGTTAGTCATATTAGAAACGTACTGTTTTTGTATAATGTGGTTAAAATCTGGAAACAATGGCCTGTAATGGTTAATGGAAAGCTGGATGGAAAAACAACCTGTAACTTTAAGTTAAGGTACAGTGTGTAACCAGCTGATGATGTTTAGTCAAATCACTGTAAGGTGTCTGGAGACAGGAGGGTTGCATGTTTAATCTGCTGGCAATAAGTTATTGTGATAATACTGGAAAGAAATAGGAATGTTTATGGACGTTTTTGGTTATTAGAGCCCTGACTTCAGTTCAGGAGATCAGGCTTGAGGTGGAGGTGTGAGGGGGGAGGAGGAGGAGTGCATAATCAGAGAGAGAGAGATGATGATGATGATGATGATGAAATTATAAATGTACAAATTGATCATATGTACTCTTGAAATAGATTTGGGATCTTTAAAAGATAAGATTAAAAGATGTAATTGGACACCAGTCAATGCATATTTGAAAAAGACTTGCTTTTGTAATAAACTCAAATTATTTTCAACCAGTATATTGTTACGTTGTTTCTTCTTATAAGGTGGGACGAAGTGGAAACATTCCTGCTGGCACCACAGTGGACACAGACATCACCCACCCATACGAGTTTGACTTTTACCTCTGCAGTCACGCTGGAATCCAGGTAAGATTTTAAGGACAGATGCAAACTTTCAGGTGACTTTGCCTTAAAGTGAAGCTGAAACAATCTTAGAGCACGTCTCTCATTTGTGAAAAAAATAAATTATTTGGCTTGTGACGTGTTGATCAATCATTACTTGTTAATTACCAGAATTAATTTCCCTTTCTGCCACCTGTCAGTTAAACCTGGAATCTGCCTCTTTCACTCATGTTCATGTTTGAAGCATTTCCCTAAGAACTACACCTCTCACTCTACTGCGTAACTGACACCTCAGCAGCTGTTGGAGAAGGGAACCCTGTTACTGTCAAACACACAGGCCTACCAGCTTCACCTAATTTTAGCCGCTCATTGTTTGCTGCCTCTCGCTGGAGCTGCTTTCTCTCCTGGGTGCGATTAACTCCGCTTTCCTCCCTCCAGGGTACCAGTCGTCCTTCTCACTACCACGTACTATGGGATGACAACTGTTTCACCGCTGACGATTTCCAGCTCCTCACTTACCAGTTGTGCCACACCTACGTCCGCTGCACACGCTCCGTGTCCATCCCAGCACCTGCCTACTATGCTCACCTTGTAGCCTTCCGCGCTCGCTACCACCTGGTTGACAAAGAGCATGACAGGTGGGGCCCGAATATTTTAATGTTTTTGTGTTTTTCATGAAACCCCAGAGGACTCGAACTTCTAATGACTAATATTGCCTGTACCCTTCGAAAACAACAGTTTCATATGATCACCTTTTTGTTTCAGTCAATCCAAATTAGCATTAATATTTTGCTGTTATCTCTGTAGTAGTTTTTGTAGCTTGATGTAGGCCAATAGTATGACTTTTAATACAACTACAGCATATGTCGTCCAATATGGTGGTTAAACCGCATCAGTGAGGGTTAAATAATCATAGTACCATAGGTTTTCTGGGGGCTAACCATTTCAGGTATCTCTGTATACCTTTGTTATCCTTGTACCTATTTTTTTTTAATAACTTTTTTTTTTGTCATAGTGCGGAGGGCAGCCATGTCTCAGGGCAGAGTAACGGCAGGGACCCCCAGGCTCTGGCCAAGGCTGTTCAGATCCACCACGACACACTGAGGACCATGTACTTCGCCTAAACACCCCTCCACTTCACTCCACCTCCCAGTTACTCAGCCAGTCTTAGTGCCCAACTTCCTCCTGATCCGGAGTGACTCTGTGCTGGCGCAGCTTTGCTGAAGCCAAACAACGACGACGGCTGTGTAGGAATGTCCTAGAGGAGTCCAGCCATGTTATGTAATCTGAAACCAGCCAAGGTGCTCCGGACCTCCATCTCATTCTCCCCGTGAGCCGTGTCCTCGCCTTCTGCATTTTACAGACACTCAGTTTTATTTTTATGGGATTATTTGGGGTTTTAAAGGATGGTGGAGCAGCCAGTAATCAAAAAAATATATTATTTTTGGTGCATTGGTGGTAGAATCACAGAGGACCTGACCTGCTTTGTAACCTCATGTTGAGCCTAATGTTCATGTTTGTTCTTTGGCTTTCTAGAGCCTGTCTGTGTTGTTTCTCTGAGCAAATGTGTGATCGACGTGGCAGCATGTTAGCTTTGGCACCTTTTGTAAATGGGCGGGCTGCCTTAGTGGTTTCTCTTCTGTCTCCCTTTAAGCCAGTTCTGTGTGGTTCCTCAGTCTGTCAGCCAGACAGTAAGCAGCATAACTTTGCACTCTACCAACACAGACACTGAATGAAATCTTCATTTTTCTAAGCAGAGCCACGTACAGCCGTTTTGAGGCATTGTCGTTTGTCGCCTTATTGTGAGGCGAGGTGCATAAACAGAACTATATAAGATTCAAAGTCATTGCCATGAAATGGACTTTGTTCTTGTTTGTCTGACTATTTATGATTTTTCTTTTTCCTTTTTAACTTAAATTAAGAATAATTTACAGCAATAGTGTGTAGATGACCACAAACCTTTGGACTTTTCCCAGTTTTTACTTTTAAAGAGGGGAAAAAAAACTGACCGATTCAGTTGTGAAGAACTCCTTCAGTGCAATAACGTGTTAAAATGGAGAGCGCAGGTGTGTTTTCATGAGTATTTGTGTTGTTCTTAATGAGATCTGGGAAGTGACAATGAAGATGGAATCAGGAATGTGCAGTATTTGACATTCTGGTGACCGTGTAGGACTGATGCCTCAGACGTGAGGCTCGGTCGTGATGAGGTCTGATTGTGTTTGAGGAGGTTTGTGTTGTTAAAGTGCCTGATATGTTTAGAAATTGAACAATTGGTGGGATGGAAGGTCTTTTTGAAACTGTTTGGGTGCCTCAAAACAGTCGATTTGTTAACAACACACACAGCACACTGGATTGTAGATGATCCTACCGCCAGCCACGTGTGATTGCTAATGTTTGCTGCGTTTTTTGTTTTTCTAAATCACAGATCTGAATATGAAAAATGTTTGAGGTCCTACAGACTCATCATGTTAACCAGAAAAAAATGTTTTCATGATTTTTACAGCTAATCTTTTTTTTTTTTCTTTTTTTTCGGCACATAGATGATTTGAACAGTAATTATACTTGACCGCTCTCCTTGGTCATGATGTTTTCTAAATGGTGCTTTTGGTCTCCTGGTTCCAGACCTCTAAATGCATTTCATTTGGTTTATTTACTAAAGAAAACCTTTACATCGGCTAAAAACATCAAAAATACACTCACTGTTCACCAACCTGGTTTTCCCGATGATGAAATGATCAAACTCAAGGCAGTAGCTTTGATTCTTATTTATTTTTCCCTTTTTTTGGTAAATGTATTTAACAATCTCAAACGAGATTATAAATTTTGTGTTTGAGAAGGATTCGCTGTCCCAGCCTTTGAAATTCAGCTTTTTATTGCTGGTTTCTGTCTCATTTGTTTTCACAAACAAATTTGGATTAGTGCAGCTACAAAGGCCTTATTTTCAGTCATTTGCATGTTTAAAAAAATAAATCAGAAGTCTGTAAACTCTGAGGGCGATGCATCAAATTTCTTTTGTTGGCCCCCAAGAGTCTAAAATCCAAATATGTGTGGTTCATTATCATGTATGATGAAGAACGGTAACGTGTTTTCCTTGAAATATAATGAAATTAAATAAAAATGCACAATGCATCAGCTGCTATTGGCCCTGCTGACTGATCTCAGCAGCTATAATCACTGATGCAGGGCCAGTATTTATCTGGTGCATCCCATCTATTTTGAGCTAGCCAGACATGAAAAATTTATGGAAAGAGCTTTATTTAAAAGAAGAAGAAATAATGACAACAAAAACCAGTATCTGACAAGTTGATATAAATTGGTCCCCAAAATCGACTAATCGTTGCAGTTTGAGTGCCAAGATGACACTTTTCTCAAAAGCAGAGTTATCTTTACGTGTTTGTTGTTTTTCTTCCCCCTGGAGGGTTTTTCCTCTATTTGGAATTGCAGGTGGTGATGTTGACATCTTTATTTGTTTATTTTTCAACTTTTAGTCCGTCATTGACGTCTCTGCACTGCTGTTATTGTTGGACACCCAGCCCCACGCAGGCTGTTGCTCATCTCAAACCTTCAGTTTACTTTAACACACATGAAGCCTTCAGGTTTCATCCCTTGGACCAAACCCATGTGCCTGGTCGGGGTGAGTGCTGACGCTCTCCTTGCCACGTGTCACCAGAATCAGCTGCTATAAGAGGAGTTTTATTTAATATTTCAGCAGATAAACATAAATACTGTATATTTATACACAAAAAGCAAAAAGGATATTTTACTGCACTTAACAGAAATTCACGGGGGAGAGAAGTGCTCGTTAGGTTTCTTTGTTTGGCCGAGGCTGTTTCTTAATGTCAGACATTACCAGCATTTCTTTTAGTTGTTTTTGTTTTGGGGGGGTTGTTTGCTTTTTACTTGAACAATAGCAAAAGTAATGGCGGGCATATTTAACGTTGTTTGCTGGTGCTCTGGTCGTCTCTGTAAGTTGACCTTTAGACAGCCTTATTACAGGAACCCCCTTCTCCACTAGTGATGCCACAGGACTTCAGATGCCTTTTTTTTCCCCTTTTAAAGAAAAAAAACATATTTATATTTACATTTAATAATGAAATGCATGTATTGCTTATTTTTCTAACAAAGTCCTATTTGAAGCAGAAGCCTAATAACTAATAACGTAGAGGTCTGCGATAACTTTCCAAATTTAGGTTTATGTATGTGATCGAGGTTTGTGTTGTCATAGAGCGATCAGATGAATCCTCAGCCCTCCGCACACTGTTTGTGTTATCATCTCAAAAGCTCATCTGAGAAGCTTTAGGACATTGTTTGATTTTTATTCATATACTAAACCTTTTCTTTTGCATATTAATGAGAGGAGGCTTTATTTTTGGGGGGTTGTTTTCCTGTCCGTTACAGACTGTGCCTTTTTCTGATGGTGCTGGAAAAAAAATGTTCAAAGTGTGCTGAGCCCAGAGTCTACATTAATACGTATATATTAATACCTGGAAATACTGTAATGTGTGTGGATACCTCTGACATGTATGCCAAGAACACAAAAATATGCAGAATTTATCCGTTTTGAGCTGACAGGACCAAAAGGCCTGCAGGGATTGGTTTATTGGACGGGCACTCAAGCACAACCTAAAACCAAACATTTTTCAGTAATACAAATCATAACTTGGGCGAGTGGGTTGGGTAAGAAGCACTCATGACTCGTAGGTAACGAATATCTCAGTGTAGACATGATGTAGCATATTTATTTATTTCTGTGAGGCGTACTGCATGTTGTCCTTGGTTGGCGTTTTGTGTGTTCGTTCTTAAATGGACAGCAATAATGAAGCAGCTGTAAAATTTCTGTGCAATCGGTTTGGCCGGCCTTCCTTTTTCTCCGTGTTTGCGTGTCTCTGTCTGAAAACTTCATTTTGTTTTCGAATGTGAAGTTCAGACGTTTACAGACTTGGACAAAGAGCTTTTGTTTCTCCACGAGTGCCCGTCTCCCATGTTAAGGGATTCCCCACAAAATGAATGAATCTGTCTCTGAAGGTTGGCTGCATATCATTCTTGAAGGAAAAAAAAATTTGAGTTTGAAAATGTTTTTTTTTTTTTCTTAATTTATGATATTAATAAGTACAACTGTATGTTAAAGAACTTTTAAAGTTTGTCTTAACACTCACCTGATCCTGGTCCTAAGTTGAGCCTTTTTTCTTTCTTTTTTTTTTTTTTTTTTTTTTTTTTTTAATTTGTCATATTTAATTTTTGGAATAAATACTCTATGTATAAAAGTCGTGTTGCTGTCGTGATTTGAAGAAAGTGTCAGATCCAGTCTTTGTTTCCAAACATCACACTGAGGCTTTTTGCAAAATCTGAGACGCATGAGTCTAAGGAGAGCTACTTCTGTCCTCCTTAGCTTTAAGCTGAGGCTGATTCTCCAATAATGGCTTTACTTCCACCACCTGACTGCTAGACTAAAAACTGAAGGGAGCCCTCGGTCATCAGTGAAACACAAAGTGCTGTTGCATCCAAATATGGATGGACTTGCCCTTTCTTTGTAAATCAAGGTGTTGCTCTTTGCAGAAACATTGCAAATACTATGTTATTATTGTGATGTCGAAAAATGCTGCTGTAAAATAAATCCCATTAGCTGCAGTCCTAGCTAAACTAATAAACTAGCTGAGCTCTTGGTATGCACTAGTATCTTACTACGCAAGTAATTAAGTAGTAATAAAAGCAATCCAGAGCAAATGTTTTCAAAATGTATTTCCAGTTTTCTTTTAAACACGTTAGTATTTTTACAGTGCATTATTCGTGTTTGAGGTATTTCTACATCCATGCAAAAGCCATGTAAGTAGTACTCAAACACACCTGCTTCCAGCATTCAGCCTCACGGCTCGAAATAAACTGTTTGTGCACACTGAGTGCAGTGTATACTTGGATACGATAAAGGGCTATGAGCTGTGTGCATCTCTGCACCTGCGCACGAGTGCGGTGTTCATTATTATTGACAGGAAATAGCCTGAAGTCGGTTATCAGTTACTGTCTGAAGTCTCTGCAGAGCACAAATACACACACTTTATAACTGTGTCACTACATCCATGTTTAATCTGTGTCTACACTTCCGGACCGTCTGTGCTCATAACTTCATATTAGCTCAGCAATGTACAGTCTCTCCGCTTCCTGCCTATATGGTCTAACGTGGGTTTTTTAATTGCTTTATCTCTATAAAACACTTATCTTTAATTAAACAGTGTCCTTGTTGAACTCCGAGTGACATGAGTACAGCACAGTGTATACAGCAGGTGCTCTGAAGGGCCCGTTTCCTGCTACATTTATAGCCAAAAGACAGACGGAGTGCACCTTTAGCCTCTGAGTAAAGATAAACAAAAAGATAATAAGCTTTAACTTTATAACAGTCTGGACCTCCATAGATTACCATTCCACCTGAGCAAATAACTAAAAACAAACAAAACACCTTTTTAGCTATTACTGTATTTAAAGTGTAATGATAAAGAAGTGTTCTTTTTCATCATTAAAATAATAACTTTCATTTTCAAAAGCTGGTCCACAGATCTCAACCAATCCAAAATGGGCTTCCACAGGGCTCCGTCCTTGGCGCACTTATTTTTGCATTTTTCTAATAAGTTATTTCTCCTACTCAATTTTTCAACATTTTATCCACCTAAAAAAAGACAAAACTTCATTTAAAATACATTATCCTCCTTTGGAGAGTTTTGAAACATTTATCAGAGTTTGTTTTCATAGCTTCTTATTTCTTTGGTTGTGTAGTTCTACTAGTTTGGTTTGCAGACTGTGTTTATATCTAATTGTTTTCATTTTCTCAGATCTTAATCACAATAAGACCTGATTCAGGGGGAAAAATAATAATTACTGTGTTTTTAGGAGATAAAACTAATCTACTAAACCAGATTTTTCTTTAGCTCTTATTTAAAGTCCTATTTAAGTTGGTAACGAAATACTATGGTCATTTTAGGACATCAGTTTATAAAATCAACAGTAACACAGTTAACACGCATGACAATACAGAAATTAATTCATATCACTCAAACTCAGCTTTAAATATTTTACCTTAAATAAATTAAACCACTGACACCAACAGGAACTGACTCAGTCTCACAGTGGAACAACATTTCCTGGCTTTTCATTTTGTCCATATCTTTTGTATAAAATAAATACGTTCAAAATTTCTCTAGAACTTTCAAGAAGGTTCCGCTTTCTTGTATTTTTCAGTTTCTGGTTTCTGTTGAGGACGGTGTTGAGTCTCTTCACACCGCAGGATGTGCAGCTTTGCTGTGATGTTCCTGAAGCAGTGCTTTATCATGCTTCTAACGGCTGACGAGGACAAGTAGAAGATAAATGGATCCAGGCAGGCATTTAAGGTGCTGGAAAGCAACGCCACAGTCCTCCACTCCTGATTCTCCTTATTGACAAAGCCTACCACATGGGAGATGTTGTAAGGACCAAAACAGACGCAGAATACGATCAGTGTGCCAAGAGCCAGACCAATGCATCGCAGCCTCCGCCGCCTGCTGATATTAGGGAGACGGGACAGGATAAGGATTAGGTTGACGTAGCAGAAGCAGCAGATGATGAAGGGGATGCAGAAGAGGACGAGGAAGAGCTCGAGGCGGAACGGCAGCAGGATTGCAAGCTCTTTGTCGGAGAAATTCAGGTAGCAGCTAGGTGGAGGTGTGGCGGGAGTGCTGCCATTGGTGTGTCTCCACTGGAGGTAAGGCATGATGTAGACGACGATGAGGTTCAGAGACGTTAGCAACCAGAACATGACACAGGCCAACAACGCATAACGAGGCCGCCGATGGAGGGAATGCCTGATGGGGTGGGCGACCCCTAGGTAACGCTCCACACTCACGGCGGTGAGCAGCAGGGTGCTGTTGTAGATGGTGACATAGAAGAGAAACCCAGTGAAGGGACAGAGGGAGTAGGGCAGCAACCACTCCATGTCATCAAAGGCCTCCTTCATTTTAAAAGGCAGCAAAGCCAGGAAAATCAGGTCGGAGATGGTCAGGTTAAGGAGGAGGATGTCTATCGGGGTTGGCTTGCGATACACCTTGCGGCAGAAGGTACCAAATGCCAGGATGTTGGCGGGAACTCCCATGAGGAAGGTGATAATGTAGACAGAAAGCAACAGATTGTATGCCATGGTGTCTTCTTAGGGACACACTCTCACAGACACTGCAGGGAGGAAGAAAGCAAGTTGTGATCAAGTAGCACCAAAGACTCAGAAACAGCTCATGCTTACATTTTTCTTAACTTTACATCAGAAAGAAAGAAAGCTTAATAGAAAAACAGCTAATATATTTCATCTGCCATAGAGATGTGAATGTTTATATAACTCCATGCATCAATATTAATAAGTCAGTTTATCTTGTTTGCAAAGGAAACAAGTCAGTTCTTGTCTTTTGCATTTGTTTGTTTTTTTAAGCTAAAATGTTTTAAAAATACACAAAAAAAGAAGGTTTTTCAGAAAGTCATCAGCCTGCTCTTTCCTTGCCACTACCAGGTAAAGGCACTGAACTTTGGCTTTAAACACAGAACAAAGCAAGCAGCGGTCACAACAGCACATTATCTTCTCTAAAGCTTCACACGCTCTTTGACATCAGATTCAAACATTTGCAAATAATAATTTCCATAAAAGAAAAGAAAAAAAATCCACAGTGGAATATTCTAACACATCAGTTGATTGCTACCTTACCATCTAGAAAACATTTAAATTTAAAGACGCACAAATTTGTTTTTTCTTATTTAAAAGTAGAACTTCAGAATTACTGTGGTGTATGAAGTGTCAAAGTTTTTTCTGGGAAACAAAAAAAAAAGGAACTGGAGCAACTGGTGAGCTCTCTGCTACAGAGGAACAAAATACTTTTTATTCTTCTTTGCAATCAGAAAGAAACTCCCCAAACTTTCTAACCACACAGACTTTTAAAGCTGACTGTTAAAAAGTAACAAACATCTGAGTCCATTTGGCTCAGATTTACCTGCAACATCTTATTGTCAAAGAAATGGAGAAAGTGGGACAAAATTTCTGCATATAAAGACATCCAGAAATAAAATACGCTCCGTCCGAAGTTAGCTGGAGATAAACTCACCTCACTCAGGCTTTGAAATCCAGCCTCTCCATCACAAAGTGCTCTGTAGTGCTGCAGCTCTCTTCACCTCTTGGAAACAGACTGTTTGATCACATCACAAGACTGCCCCTAATATTGTCATCCTTCTGCGCCTACAGTCTCTCCTTCGCCAGCGGAAATTTAATAAACTTCTGGACATTTCGTTCTCACCATTCTCCAAACATCATCTCCCAGCAACCGCTGAGAAGCTCGGCGCAGCGTAGGTGGAAATGATTAATCAGAACTTCTCGTGTAAAAGGCCAAGGCACTAACAAAGAGAGGAGGACGATTGTTTCCTCTCTCTGCTCTGCTGCGACCAGAGGAGAGAATTTACCTTTTTTTAAAAAGCAAGTTTTTTTTTTTCTATATCAACACATTTTGGCAAAATGCTGCAGTTTTGCAGAGGAAGCTACACTTTCCTTTTCTTCATTTTTTCGTTGTCGGATCCCACAAAAAGATCTGTAAGTGCATTAAACTACAAGATACCTAATTTTGAAATCCAAGTCAAAATAAAAAAGAAGCCGTAAAAGTGCTTCTTTTTGAGCCACCCCTGATTTCTTTAAGTTTTCTTCAAGTTTTATCTTTCAAAGTTTTTCTTTCAGTCCAGTCCTTGTGCCTAACCATTTTCAGAGGGAGGAGTGTTTAGTTTATTTGTGTTTTGTTCTCTTGTTTTCTTTTAACACTGACCTATGAGTCATTCAAGCAGAAGAAGGCACCAAATTCAGGAGATGAACCAGTGTTGTGTTTACACAACTAGTTTTTAATTGTTTCACTAGGGAGCGCTGATCCATTTACTGTTTGCCAAAGCCCCATCAGAAATAGTCTCAGCTCTTAGGCTGCCAGTCTTAAAGGAGGGAAAAGGGGAGAAAAAGCAGAGGTGTGCCAAATTACACAACAACTGGTCTGAAAATCAGTTGAAGCAAGTGCGATAGTGATGAATCCAAATTTTGTACATCGTGTTTCCATTTTATGGCACGATGACTGTCCAAACTCACAACTGTTATCCCAGCTGCTTTTGTGACAAGTAAAAGCAAGCAAACATTTACTGAACCATCCATTTACAAATACATGATTAAGATAAAGCAGCACTATTTCAACAAGGTCTTTTCCAGATTTAGTCTGTTGTCATTACTCTCACAGGGGCTTTAGTGAGAGGACCCCAAAACAGAGAGGAGCAGTTCCAATAAACAAAATAGTAGAGTCCAAGTAGAAGTCTAAAAGCAAGACAAATAAAATCCACACAAGAACACATACACAGCAGAACAGCAGACAACTCTACAAAGGATGGGGGGAGGACTATTTATACACAGACTGTTAATCAGAGAGTGGAAACATCAGGAAAGAAATGAGACATATTTCAGGGTAATCATACAGGAAGAAGGGGTACAAGAGATAAACACTATCAAAACAAAGCAGGAAATAAGGACAAACATATAACATGCATGAACATAACAGAAGAGGTGACACAGAGAGGTATATAATGAGTCCACAAACACACTGAAGACCCATGATGCTCTGGAATAAATGATAAACAAACCCTGAACCATCAATAAAACTACAAACCAAACAGAGAACAGGGATTAACTGTGGGGTCTGTGACAATTACATGTACATTAAAAAAACATGTACAGACTCCAGTAATGACGATGGAATTTAATTCTTAATGAAGCAACTTGGGATAGAACAAATTTCGATCTGATCTGATAACGTTGGAGTTAATTAATGATTTTTCAGCAATCCAGTGAGGTGGGCCAGTTTTGGGCCACGTTTAACACCTGGAGTGTAGCAGAACCAGCTCTGCTTGCAATGTAAAATATAATAAGGTGGGTTTATTAAAAATAATGAAAAATATTTTTTTCTAAAAATATGAAGAGCCTTGTTACTGTTGCCTAACATGAAGCTTGTCAGTCACATTCCTGATTGCATTTCACTTATAACTTCTGCAAAGTTAAAAACAAAAATATGAAACGCATATAATACATGAACAACGGCTGTAAGCTGGTTACACTTTTTAAAATGTTTCTAAAGCCTCACTTTTCTATTCATTTCCAGATTTACCTGAAAGTATGACTTTGAGTCATTTTTGATGTCATATACGGCACCAAAAATTCAATAATAGGGATTAAATAAACATGATAAAGACACAGATGGTTTGGTTTACCTGACGTGATCAGTCTGCTGCCCACTTAGTCCTTCAGCTCCGCTGTGCTCTAACACTGGGTGTGTTTGTGTCTCAACCCCTCCCACCAGCCTCTCTTTTTATATCACTTCAGAGCACATCAAATCTCTAAACAACAAGGATTTATGTGCAGGACAGCGTCAGATGACCCCAGTCTGATGTGCATAAGTGGAAGCTGAACATAATAGGCACATTAAGACCAGATGTGTTTATCATGCGGTGACTCGTATACAGTAGCGCTGAACACGAGCCAAGAGTCCGAGTGTTTATTTGGAAATTTTCCACTAAAACCTTTGCATGCAGGTTATCCAAGAGGAACACAGAAGCTCATCAACACGTGTGTTTTCATTGTGTTTTAGTCTGTATGTTATAATTTTTTATTTTTACTTTGCATTGTTTGTATTTATTTATTTTACTTAATACATATTGGTTGGAAGTCTGTTAATTTATTATTTTTTATTTATTAAACACAAAAGTACAGCATGATTTATAACTGAGATATGTATGTATTACATATCTCTTTATTTAAGTATTATCATATGTGTGTAGTGTATTTACTTAAAGAGTCTATGTTCTTTTAGCATATATATATATATGCAAAACAGGTGTTTCCTGAGACCCAAGCTATTGTTTAGGAAGGATCTTTAATTTCTACTAGCTATTTGGGATTAGTGTTACCTGATTGGTGTAACTCTAAGCATCTTTTTTGAACGTTAATAACATTAGTCATTTTTAATGTCCTCATATGAAGACAACGGGTTTATTTACAGCATCAGACAATAAAGTCACCAAAGTATAGCTTGCCTCCACCAGTGTGTGAATGTGAGAGTGAATGAATAGTGGAATTGTAAAAGCGCTTTGAGGGTCTCGAAAAGCGCTATATGAATGCAATCCATTATTATTATTATTATTATTAATACTTTATTGACCAGGAGGAAGTATAAGGTTCAGGATGAGGACACAGGGTCTCACAAAGGTGACAAACTAAAGAGAAAACTTGACCCTAACACTGTTCTGCTGTGAGGAGTGTAGTTATTCCATTAGAGGGATATGTGTCCTGTGATGAAACTTATCTATTATAATGGAAATCTTTATTCAATCATTATATTTTTACAAAGTTGTTTTGCTCTTTTTAAGACGTCTTCATTAGTCAGTCTGTCAGTGCACGATGACTCACATCTCTGCTGAACTGATGGTGTTCATAGGTTTCTTGTTTAATATCCATGCTTACATGAGGACAGGTATTGTAGGCATCTAGGACTTTCTTTGTTTTCTTAAAGCGAAATGGACTACGATCACTACAAGAGTCTGCCCCCGGATACACTTTACAAGCTTTCACTGAGTCCCTGAACCTTCCTCCGAAGGCAATGTCATCTATTTCCAATGATATAGTGATTTTGCTTTATCTGTCCAATAAGATGCTGACCGCTTTTATTTTGCTGACCTCTCATCTCCAACTTTGTATTAAAGTCACCCGTGATTGATCACAAGTTAGATTTATTATTTTTAATTTTCTGAAAAGACAAACCACACAACACATTTGTAAACACACTGCTTTATTAGTCAAGAGACTCAACTTTTCAGGAACTGATCAATTTATGGACAAACAAAAAAATTATGATGTTCATTTAAATGTAATTAATTTCAGACATCATATTTTTGATAATTAAAGTTTATCAAAAAGCTGTTTAAAACACACACACAGAACACACATCACACACGCCACACACACACACGCCACACACACACAAACTCGTTTTCATATCTTAGTGAGGACATGTTTTTAACATGCTTTCCCCAGACACTTACCCTAACCTTGACCCTTAGACTAAACCTAACCATAATTTAATTGTAACCCTGACACTAAAAACACATTTTGAGCCTCAAAAGTGCCTTCAAACTTGAGGGGAAGGGCACTTTTTCCCAATAAGTGACTATTAGTCCCCACAAATAGTGGGGACTAATAGTCACTTATTGGGAAAAAGGCATATTCTGTCCTCAAAAAGATATCTAAACATGTACACACACACACAGGTGTAACTAATAACATTAAAGATTTGTTTCATGTTGCCGTGCTGATAATTCTGCCACTGAAAATCAAGGCAGCTGTGTTGTGATTAGCTTCACCTGTGAGAAATGTCTTATAATACTGAACACTTTCCAAAACATGACAGATTTTAAAGTGAGCTTTTACAGCTTGAGACACCAGATGGAGCCATTTAAAATCAGCCGATAAACATTCCTCATGAAATCTGAAATAAAATGTTTAAACATACACAGTGTGCCTGGTCAAAAACAATGATTTCACATACTATCCACACATCATTTTAATCCAAAACCAGGATGTTACAAGAATCAGCAAAACATTACATGTGACACAGCAGTACCTTACAGCTGTATTCAGTCTGCAAAATAGGCTTTTACATCATCTCTTTTCTTTAGAAACATTTGGTCTAAACAGGTCGTTAACGCCTGACGACACAAAGCTTTGAAGAAGTCAGTCAGCTCTGAATTAACAGACTTCATGTAGCTGGACAGTCAGTGTGGAGGAGGTTTACTGGGTCTGTTTGCAGAGGTTACTGGTACATGAAGAGTGGTCATATCAGACTAAATGTTTTTGCACCATTTCTTCTTTTGAATTTGTTGCACAGTCTCCTTGTGACACTCTCAGGTCATCTAAGCCCCAGGTTTGCTCCCCTCAGATGGGACAGTTGGTGGTCTAACTTTTGAAGCTTCACTGACGGCTTTACACCGGTACCGAGAACCCCCCCTGTGGCTGAACTGGCTTTGCCGTCCACAGATTCTTCCCAAGATGCCTCTTGACATGACTGGAGATAGCATCAGCATGACCACAGGGTCCAGGAATACGTTACAGGTGCTCGTCAGCATAGCGTACGTCCTCCACTTCACGTTCTCCCCCATCACAAACCCCACGACGTGTGAGGCGTTGTAGGGTGCGTAGCAAACCACAAACACAGCGAGCGTGGACAGCGCAACAGCCAGCACTCTTCTTTTTCCCATGGGGGACAATTTCGAGCGCCACACCAGCGTGACGCAGCGCATCGTGCAAAAAGTTGACACAATCAGAGGCAAAAGAAACAGGGTGATGGCCATCTCCAGGCGGAGTGGCAGCAGCACGGCCAGCTGGGACGCACTAAAAACTTCATAGCAAACTGAGGAGTTATTACCTGTGGAAACAAAAAACCCCCCTTCTCCGACCATCACGCCAGGGCTGAGGTGTAGCACCACCAACAGCCACAAGACAGCGCTGATGATGCAGGAGTTACGAGCACAGCGCCATCTCTTGTAGACAATCGGAAATGCTATGCTGAAGTAACGACCCGCTGTTACAGCAGTGATGAACAGACAGCTGCCATACAGGGACGAGAAGAGGAAAAAGTTGTAGACAAGACACACGGGAGCAGGCAGCCTCCAGTCCTGAAGCAAAGTCTCCAGAGTCTTGACAGGCAGCCAGACTAACAGCCCCAAGTTGGCCAGACACAAGTTGAGGGCATAAACCACGTTGGGTGTGGCACCATGTTTACGAGCCTTGCGCATGTACACAAAGAAGACGAGCAGGTTGGCAGGAAGGCCGAGCAGAAAGGTCAAGATGTAGATGATGAGAGCAATGCAGTCCTTGACAGCCAGCTGCATCTCTTCAGATGAGTTCACTAAACTGGTAGCACCGCCTCCAGTTTACCATGACATAGTTTGAAGGTCGAAGAAAAGTCCTGCCTGGAAATATGCACACTGCTGACCTTTTGTCCTCTCCGCTTATCTACAACGTCTTTAAAACAGCAAAGTCTCCGTTTGGAATTTTTTCCGAGGCCGTAAAGTGGCTGCAGAAGAGCCGGATTTCTCTCGCCATCATGTGCACAAGCAGGTCTGAGGCACAGAGACAGGTGATGCCAAAAAAAAAAAAGAGGTGGTGGCCACAAATGGGAGGATGTGTATGGGCACACAGGGGGGCGAGGTTCATACGACATCATGACAGAGATGCAGATAACAAGACGTACTCACCCATGCAGAAGCTGGGGGGCATTTAGCCGGCACCAGGCCACCTTAATTGCCTTCTCAGTGAAGGGCAACAGACAGTTAGCATCTGGGCCCTTAAGTGAAATGATTCAGAATAATTCAACCTGTCAGGAAGCACATGCCCATCCTCTTAAATTCAAGGCTGTGTAAATGAACTGGAGGGCCAGGCAGTAAAGTCATAAATGTGCTGAAAACCGATGGTTAGTGCGAGCAGAGGATGGGTTGGGCTTTGGGAAATGGTGATTTGTTTGTGACACGAAGGCACTTTGAACAGTTTTATGGTGGACGGTGTTTTCCTTATTGTGGGTGTTCTGTGTGCGCATGTGGGAAAGTGTGTTAGGCGAGGTGGGTGTGTCATGCGGGAGGCTGCTGGTGAAGAAAATGGAGCAGAAAATTCACCTGACAAATTTTTTTTTTCTAAGAATGGAGCTGCCGCCATTCAAAACACAGCTATTAGGTGTTTGATCAGTCTATTGATCCAGTCTTTAAAACCAACGTCTACAGCGTCCAGTCTTCGGATATTTGATCTGAATGTTTGCAATGAACTGACGACACGTTTCCTGTATTGTTAAATGAACGTGACAGTAGCACAGCTTTTATTTACCAGTCTGATTTTGTTTTTCCTTTCAGGCCGTTTCTGTTTGCACTGTCTTGCGTCATTTTCTCCGGTAGCGCTTCCATTTCTGTTATTGGTATTAATGCAGCACCATTACCTATTCGAATGCTCACTATGTTGTAGTTGTGTTGCCAAAATTAACTGCTTGACAAATTTAAAATACTTCAGTTATGCTCTGATGTTTTTCTGAGATATTTCCTGGAAAGAACAGCTTAAAATGGTTCCAATTATTGGGAAAACAGGGGCATCACAGATCATGTCTACATTAAGAAATGGGAAATTTAACACAGCTGTGCAAAAATGGAGAGTTAAGCACTGAAAAGCTAACCAGTAAAGAGTTTATCTGTGTTTAAAATGAACCTTTCTTTCACAGAAAGAACTATTTCTGTGTAATTTGCACCTGGTGCAGTAATCGTGTCCTAGAAAGTAACTTCTTTTTTGTCTCACATGGGAGGGTTTTTTGGTTTTTTAGTGTTATTTTCATACAGTTTTTTCTCTTATCTGAGCAGATCTTACTCACCAAACATCTGTTAAAAACAGCTCACCCGAGATCATCTGGTGACTCATAAAAAGTCAGTGAATGACACAAACACATCCATCTGAAGACTTTACTACAGCGCCGGGTGAGGTTTATTATTTTAGGCAGGCTGTTTACCAGGTTATTTTATCAGAGTCAAAGTTCCCCTCATTATTGCAGCTTTTAAGCTGCCAGCAGCGTCAGTTGATCAAACAGTGTGGCAAAACTAAACAAAGCCATTAAAGCATAAAAGAACCAAACAGACATGAAAACGTGCACTTTCACGTGTGAATTTTGGATAATTATATGATGCCGGATATAGTTTGAAGAGTGAATCTTTATTTTACTCAAAAGACTGTTTAATCCACAATTTAGAGATGATAAATCAATCATTTCTAGCTGGATTATGCTACACAAAAATGCAAATTAACCACACAAAACGGAGGTCAGGAGAATAATTTTACAAGAGGAGAAAAGTTGCAGCTGGAGTAAGTTTGTTTTTTTTCTTCGGGACTACTTTGTGAAGCGAACTGTGCCCAGACATTTACTGAGAGTGTGAGTAGATTTTTGTGTGTCCATTGCTTGTTTATGACTGCAGGGTTAAACAAATTAAACTTAAAATAACTATTCGATTTTTTTCCCTCAAAAACATTCAGACCATCTTCTCACTGAGCCAGCAGCTGCAGGTTGCTCCTCCCACTGGAGTTTGCCAGCGGGACCACGAGCGCCGAGTTTTTATTGTCGGTGCTGGAGGTTGATGTGAGGCGAGCGCGGGTGTTCAGGCTTCGTTGTTCCAGAGACAGAGCTCCCTGTTTTCTGGAAAGATCCTGCAGCATGCGGGAGTGATGCAGCTTCATTTTCTGCAGAGAGTGCCTGAGAGAGGATTACAGCAGCGAGCAGGGATGAATATCAGCTCCGGTGGCATGCATGCTCGAGAAGTTCTTCTGAATTTGGTTTTATGGTTTATCATTACTTTTAAACATCACAAATCCATAAAATGTATTTCTCTTTATATTCAAGATTGTAAGAGTGACAGATATATTTTTATAGTCCTATGTTATTTCAGCGATAACTTGTCTGTTTCTCTTCCATTAGATTGTTTATACACTTCCCAATCTAATAAAAAGCCACATATTCTATAATTGGACCTAATATTTATTTAACTGGACAAGCTTGAGATGTGATGATGCCACACATAGTATGATTTCAATAAGATCTCATATTGGTGATGGGAGAGTCAGACCCTTCTGTCTCCAGCACATCCCTCTGATTCTCAAGGTCTGGACATTGTCATCTTGGAATTTACCTGTGCCATCAGGGAAGAAATTGGTGGAAAAATAGTAAGCTGACCTAATTTTTCGGGCATTTAACGTCATTCAGTTACAACCTGCTGAACTGAAGCAACCTCCAGTCATAACACTTCCTTTACAGGGTTGTGCAGTAGGCACCAGGCTTGATGAGTGCATCACTTCATCCACCTCTCTTCTTACCCTGATGCTCCAACACTCCCAAACAGGGTTGAGAGTATATTACACAAACACATATATGTTTTGTGTAATATATACAATACTTATATATTATTATTATTGTTAATACTACTTAGTTTGGCCACACAAATAAAAAATGAAGACTCACTGAGCTTCAGAAAGCTTCTGCTTCAGAGCTGCGATCGTGGCCTCCAGTTGCTGGACTTCATTAACGAGGCCGTGCTGCACCTGCAAACCATCACGATAAAAGGAGAAAAGACTTCTAATGCAATCAGTGACACATCTGCTGCTATATAACTGATATATACCTCGTCTCTGCACAGGTCCATGTTAGGCCTGTTGGTCCTGGTCTCCAGTCTGGTGTGAGCAAGCTTCAGGTTGGCTGTCTTCGCCTGCAGATCTGCATCCAGCCCGTGGATGTCACTTTCCATTTCTGCCATTTCCTCCTCAGTCTACAGACGGATGTACAGGCAGTGGGAACATGCGATGACAAACTATACTCCCTCACCCTGCTGCTAACAGCTATTATTTATAAGATCTTACAGTTTTTATTTGCCACTCCAGCTCATGTCGTGCCTGCTCTTCAAGGTGATTACGTTTGCGGAGAGCAAACTCTGTGGCTCTGCGTTGAGTCTCCAACTCATTCTGCAGCTACGAAATAAAAAGAAAGAAAGAAATTAACAGCAAATATGCCCCACCTACTCTAAGCAAGATTAGTGGACAATATAAGAAAACCAAAATAAAAATAAATTAATCAAATTAAAGAAATTCTTTAACCATCTGCAGCTCCCCCGGGTGTTCAAACACCAACATGTGAAACAATTTTCTTATTAACATATAAGTAAAACCTTTATCCCATAGATTAAAACTGCCTAGAATATCAATGATTTTTAAATTAAATGTGACATCAGAAGATTTTTTTTAACAAAATAAAAATATAATACACACATTTAATACACAAAGCGCATCTTTGTGATTAATAAATGTGGTAACTACATATCTCCTCTTTAATTTAAGCTTTTAAACATGGATCTATGATGTGTGCATGAAAAGCTTTTAATCATTAAATAAACATTTGTCAAATCTGGAGAACACAGACTGAGCACAGAGAGAGGGTTGCACCAATATTTGTGCACAGTTTAATGAATATTAAAGTCATTAGGTGGTTATCATTTTTTAATTTTTTTTAAATTAAATAAAATACTTGAATAGTACTTGGTCGTATAATAAGTCATATTCAAGAACTCCTACTAGTTGCAAACCACCTACCTGTGCTCGGGTGAGGTTCATATCCTCCCTTATTTGCTGGGAAACCTGCATCGCCTCATGGGCACGAGCCACATTATGCTGGCTGAACTGGACCCACTCCTGGGGGGTGGAGGAGCTACACCAAAGACAGCAGTTATAACAGTAGTAGCTGCTATGAATGATACGGTTTAAATAGACAGCGGTAACCAAGCATCACAAAAATGCATAATACACAATATTACAGTGACACTCAGTAGTTATGGTTTTTTTGTGTAAAAGAACAAATTTTGTATATAAATTTCATGTAAAAAAGTATATATTACAAAAGCTTTATGAAACGTTCTAACACCTTGTTGTGATTTGGCTCTATGTAAATAAAGTTGAATTGAATTTCCATAGTTTAGCAAATGAGGAGTAATATTCAACCAATCTTTTAATTATGAAAATAATTATATCATACACTAGCATTTTATGATCTGCATACTTCATATTTCATGCACACCCTCATCTGAAGATTACCCTGATGGTATGCGAGTCGGGTTGGTCTTTAGGGAGATGTGGGGCGATTTTATCGTAAGTGACAGACAGGACATGTCAATATCCAGAGCATCCATCTTGTTCTGGAGATCAGCAGTCAGCTGGTGCCGCACCTCCTGCAGAATGCTTAGCAACCAGGAAAAAGGGAGGAGCTTAGAAGATGGCTAAAGTCAACATGCATTTTCAGCAGTGAAAAACAGAAACTTACCATAGCTGCTCAAAGGCCCTGCTAGTGTGCTGCTGCAGAACTTGCTGCACTCTTTCAATCAGCTCCACCTCTTTCTTCAGCTGTTCGTCCACGGGGTCCGTTACCAGCTCGTGCCCTTGCCGTCCCTCCCTCAGTGTCAGGCATTCAGTGGTGACCTCCAGAGGAACAGCAGTGGCAGCCAAAGCTTGCTCGGTGTGCTCTTTGGACTGACATCAGCGTGAAGCCCACATAAATGAAAGTTATCTCAGAGACCAGGAGTAAAGATTTTATGAGCACTTGACAAAGAAACACCTAGATGTTTCTTTAAGTATGACACATGTGCACATGTACAAAATGGACAAAGGCACCTCTCAGTCATACTGGGGCCATCTTGGATTTTGAAATCAAACATTAGCGAGAGGCAAGCTGACATTTCCACTATAGGGCACAGTCTACTCAGGCTCTGCACATCCCAATTTATTGTCTCCAAACGAGAGCTTCATTTACAAAATGCAAATAAGGCTGTGTTAAACAAGACTTTAAACCAGGGACTGAGATCTTAAACATATTAGGAACATGTTTGCTGAGTTATTAAACCAAATAAAGAGTCAGGAGATTTTCTCACATCCAGATGGTGTCACCACCTGCTGGTCATTAGAAAGAAAACAGGTTTAAGGCACTGAAATGTTGGCTTTACTTTTTAGACAAAGAAGTATATCAGCTACCGTATTTCCGTGTTTCTTATACAGTCTACAGATTCAACCTCTGCTTTTAAAAAGTCTGAATAAATCACCAGTGTCAGAGTCTCCATCTCTTCATCCACTTTCTGAGCACAAGTTTCCAACACTTCCTTCCACCGAGCAACATCCCAAACACGGTCACTCAGCCTACGACACGTATCAGTCTCATCCCAGCGTGTCTATGGAGAAAAGGTGCTTTATTAACAACGTGTGGAGAAAGAAAGGACATTGTTGGATGGTCCAGTGGACCATGTCCTTTGAGCTCTGCCAACAAAACAAGACCCCACCTTAAAGTTAGTCTCGTTGCGTAGTGTCCTCCCTTCCTGTCTGATGACATTCGAAATGTGTCGTTCGTGTTGAGCTGTGGCAGACAGCTGCTGATTGTTGCTGGTCCACTCTGACACACTGCGGTGCAGGCCAGGCTTTGCATTTAGTGAAGGCATCATATTTCTGCTGAAACAAGGCCCAGATTCACTGGATCTTTCACGTACAGCTAAATGTGGGGGATCTTTTTCTATGTCTCTGTGAAGATCAAACACCAACACATATATTACCAGTGCAAAGGTACTACCAGAAAAAAGTGCAGTTATGAGTAGCAATTACAAACTGATATTATTACAAAATAATGGCATTATATCCCCTGAAAAATCTGAACGATCATAAAAACTCATCAAAATTTTGCTCTTTATTTTGAATGTTTCCATTTTATTAAATATCACAATAGTAATTTGCTTTGATCCAAGGTAAATATTGCATTGTTTGTTACTCTGTTTTGTGTCAGTGACTATATTGCAGTTAATCAGCTACTTTAGATTTTATGACTCTATCAAAACTGCACACAACAAACCCAATAGTGTATTAATTATATAAGTGCGCCATCTGGAGCGTTAGTTATAATATCATTATGAAATGCTGACAAAGTAAAGTGATAGATGTTATTACAATATATATTTGAATGAGTGTGCTTTGTGTTAATAAACCATACTTACAAACAAACCATCCCTGTGTATTTAATAACACTAAATGCAGATTTGAGATTTAACGGGCTGCCAGAAACAGAAACATTAATAAAACATCAGTGATAAAAGCACGAAAATAAACAGATACTACACTGTGTAAATACTCCTTTCAAAGTTACATCACCTCTTAGCAACTGCAAAAACATGTAAGAATATCAAGGACCTTTTTAATTTAATTATTATAAATAATTTGGATTGTGCAATCAAAAGAAATCAGGCCAGGCGGGAAGAAAAGAGGAAGACAACAGAGAAGATTCATGGGTGGAGTAAAGGAGGACATGCAGAGGGTTGGTGTGACAGAGGAGGATATTAGGGAGTTGATGAGATGGACACAGATGATCTACTGCTAAAGGGAGCAGCCGAAAGAACAAGATGACACACCTTTGTGAAATATTAGGAATTAAGTCATTATTGGAGTCTAAAAGGCTACACCACCACGTACAATTATTTCTTTTATGGTTGTAATTTTATTGTTATTCTCAAACAGGTCTCTCTTGTAAATGAGACATTGAGTCTCAGTGGGACTACCTGTATAAATAAAGGTTAGATTAAAAATATAAGGAAATAAATTATTATTATTATTTAAAGCGGGAAAACATGCAAAAAATATAAATAAATCAAAGTACAAACTACCTTTGCAATTCTTTTTCCAAATAACATTTTAGCAAAAAGTAGAAACAAGTTCAAAGGAAGATCATATTTGACTTTTTATTATGTACGTGCATGAATAAAGGATCAAAAATGCACCAAAATTTTCTACCAGCTGTCTCCCCGATTTATCTGTAATTAACTGATTTTATGTTTCAGGTATATGAGCCAGACGTGGCCGTCAAAAAGGCCAGGTGGGTCTGGTACCAGGTAGTTTCTTGAGCACTGTACGAGTTATTAATGAACGAGTACAGCATTAAACGCAATAGAGCGGAATCAGAAAATGCAACAAGATAAAAACAGTCAAGTAGGCTAAAATAGCCAAAATGTGGAACGAAGTGCTGCCCTTGATTAAATGTACTTCAATGTTCGAAAATACCAACATTGACCAGCTCATTTGAATATTTATTGTTTTCCCCCTCTGAATCTGGATGCCCCCTTTTATGTTTTCTAGATCTAAATCTGAAAAATATTGTAATGTTTAAATTTAGCTGAAATGTTTCGTCACTTCGATCTTACTCACCGGAATTCTGGAACCTTCTGAGCTGAGCTGGTTTTCCCGGGGTTTGTTATCCGTGGCGACCGTCTCTAGGCAACAAGTACACACAACTTGCGCCTAAAAGGCTTTAATAATTAAAATACCTTCATTACGTTTAGTTTTGAGTCAGATTACCAGGAAATAATCATCAGGGAACACGAGCAACTTAAAATGACAGCCGGGGAAAATTCCTTTTAGACTTGTAGAAGCAGACTTAAGTTTGTTCAGTGATGACGCGACGAATCCTACTTCCGGGTCTAAAGTAGTCTGCGTTTAATATGGCTTTTGTGTTGTTAACATGTTTAATGTTATGTATTTTCTTCTATTTGATCTCAAAAAGCTCCTAAAACAGTCAGTGATCCCTGCTGACCTCCCTCGGCTTTTATTACCACTAATCATTTATTTAAGCTCAGTTTTTAAAATCTTAGGATGTAACTACAGCCCAGCCCATGCAGCAGTATATGAATGACTAACCTCGTATTGTGGATGGATTATCTCAGTTGTTCTCCTGGCTGAAGTTTGGTCCTTTTACAGCATCCTGCCATGCGATTACATTTGTTTCTGACCACCGAGAAAACTCACGTTAACTTTTATGAGTGGGAAAAAAAAGTTAGCTTGTTTATATTATGCTAACATAGCTGTGTCGCTAGCGGTCACGTAGCACATCATTATATACCAGCTAGCCCAACTTCAGTAACCCTACAAACGTCACTGCTGTTTAGTTTTCTGTCTTCATTTATGCTGGAAGTGATAAGAAAGCTGTACGTTTTAATTTGTTTCCAAAACCCCGCAGTCAGGACATGCTATATTGTATTTAGATAGAAGCTAGCGAGCTAACTTCCTGCTAACTTCTAACTCCGTTAAATGTCATAAATTCCGTTTTCATGGATGCCTGGATGTTAAATTCAATTGTTACACCTGGTAGAGCAGAACGCTGATCATTTTATTAAAGATGAAAGACTTTAGACAGTTTTTCAACTCTCAGTAATGCCACAGTGATCGTTTGATATATGGACCTGCAGCGGAGTTTAGACCCAGACACGGCTAGTGACGTCAGACTGAACAACCGGATAGACTTATTCTGCTTCGGGAAAGAGAAAAGGCTCAGTACTTATCTAAACACAATCGGATAAATCCGCATAATTTATTTCAAATGTACTACTGTGGTAGTAGCACCAAACTGACACCTTTACACACCCTTCCTGTCGCATAACTATGAAGGATAAAAAGCTAAAATAGTAAAGCTAAATATTAAAGTTATGATGTAATATGAATAAAAATAATCAAATTATCTGAATAATGTGACCAATTTGAGATCATAGCGTAGCAAAACTGGAAAAAAAAATAGGGTCATATAACACTTTGAAGGTTGGAAATATATTAAAGAAAACAATTCAAAAAAATTTATTTACATATTTTTGGGGAGGGAAAGCATCTGTGTATCTATACATATATGCACGTGTAAGTATCTACATGTGTATAAATATATATACACACACATCTTTTTTATTTATTCTGTTTATTATTAAAGCTGGACTATTTTGACAAGCACCGATTTCTGTTGTGATCTATTATATTGTAGTTAAAATCTAACAAAAAAACAAAACAAAAAAACAACCAAAATATTGTACCAGAAGTTTCATTCCAGCCCCAAAACGCTTTTCCTCGTAACCTCGATAATAAACACCACTCGGGTATAAACACTCATTTATTGTAGTATCAGAATTAGTCATGCCAGTGGTTATATTTCCATGCTGTGGTGACTTTCAGTGTAGACAAAAAAAAAATATCTAGTTAGGTATAATCATCATCATCATCATCATCATCATCATCATCATCATCATCATAACTCGTATCCCCTCCCTGACCATGGCTGTTTTATGGTCATGAATCAGCAGCAATGGTTCCCAAGGTGTAAATAGTAATATAGGGAAAATAAAAAGTCACCAAAACGCAGCAGGACCGGTGGGCCAAAACCGAGGCCGGTCTCCAACCAGGACCTCACACCTGTATTCCAGTGACCTATTAAGCAGATACACAACCAAACCATGGTTTAATGCCCGACAGAGACGATTCCCCTTGAAAATCATCTCAGTGTTACTTTATCTGTACATTGCACCTAACGGGGGACACATATGAGCTCTAAATTCTTTATATAAGGACGTCATTGAACGTGGGAACCGCTTGCCAGTGCATAATCCCAATTACCTGAGCTATGTTAACACCTATATTCTCCAGTAGGCATCTATTAAGGCCTTACACTAAAAAGAAAAACCTCCATGCCCGTGATGTCAAAGCCACTCCCACTTTGACTCTACGGAAATTATAGTTTTGAATTCACTGACAATGGACGATGCGTGTGAGCTCCGTCTGGTGTGTGGAGTACCAGTGTCGAGAGGAAGAAATTAAAATAAACAAAAAATCCACTGACAGTAAAAGTATTCTTAGTAACAGCGCTGAGCAGGATCAAAACAACCGATTTGCTCATTATTTGTTCATTTCTGGAGATGATTTCAGCTTCTATTTTTTTTAAACTTCTGTGTACACATTGTTTAAAGACTAATAAATTAAAACAAAATGGGACCATTTAGTAGCTTCAAACAAAGCATGTCCAAAAAAGAAAAACAAACAAACCCAAAGGAAAAAGTTTGTGTGATGATAAAAACGTAAAGACGCTAAAAATAAACTTTGTGTGGCAGGTTCATAATTTAAAGTAAAAAGAAGAGTTTGGCGGCAGCGTGGCGGTGGAGTGCAGAGGTCGATTTCCTTGAAGCAGAAGTGAGAGGTTCAGTTAGCTACTCAGTTAACGGATTTCAGAGCGTTCAAGCTTTTCATGGAGCTGCAGGAGGAGGAGACGTGTTCACTTTGCAGTCCTTCGGTGTTCTTCGTGAGCCTTTTGCGTGTTTCTCTGGTCCAATTTCAGACAGAAATTGTCTCCCGTTATTTCTTCTTTTCTTTTTTTTTTGCTCCTCTCCTGGTGTCGTTCAGCTGTGTGGGAGGACGCGACTCTGTGTTTGTGATCCTGCACTTGTCCAGTCCACAGTCACTGAGGTGTTGCATCTCCGTTGACTTCTATACCGTGCTGCTGCAGCTGTGCTCGAAGCAGTGCGTTGTCATTCTTTAATTCCTCAATCTGAAAACGTAAGACAGAGTATTTAATTTCATTCATCCTTGATCCTTCAAAGACTTTTTTATTAAAATGCCCCTAACTCTCTTGATTCATGCCACGTTTATGGTGTTTTAGGTGCAAACAGGAGAGCGGCGGTGCTTTTTTTTCCTCTCACATTCATGTAAGTGTTATTTTCTATGCCCAATTTTAACCTAATGGTCACAATCGAATGCATGAACTGGAAACAAATCCGTGTTCTGTATCTTGTCCAACATGCAGGCCGGAGGAACCAGGATTAAACCACCGATTTTCTGTTGCCCCCGCTTTGGTGTTGAGGCAAAGAAAGTGGAACCTCAGTACTCTACCTCCACTATTAGTCAGAAATAACAGATAAAACTCATATTGAGCAGAATTTAATTCAGCTTATTGGTGCAGTCCTCTGCAGCGTTTATTTTCTGTCATGTTACAGTGCGCTCACAACGTTCAGACTGATCGAGACACTCGAGTTCAACGTTTTTCTCTACTCTTGGCACTGCACCGCTTTGTCTGTGAGGACCCAAGGCCCCCTCCACCTATGTTTGCAAAGGGTAGCAAATCAAAATATGAGATGTGTGCACAATGATGGGAAGTTAACCTGTTGTCTAAGCAGCTCGTTGTCCATCTCGACTCGCTCCACCTCTTTGTAACTGTCCTGCAGCCGCTGGTTATTCTGACGCAACTCGCGGATGTAGTCGCACGCTTTGGACAGGATGCCTCCTTTACTCTGAGGAACAAACAAATAATATAATATTTTTCTTTCTAGTCTTTCATTCCCACTGTGAGCCGACTTTTCTCCAGCGGCTGACACACTTTGTCATTGCTTCCATATAAACACTTTGTTACCCGCTGAGCTAAAAATAAAATAAATAAAGTAAACACTGTCACACGCCCCTGGCTGTAGTAAAGCCTGGTGAAGGCATGAATGAAGTCAAAGAACAGGGTGAACAGGAAGTGAATGAAGGCCTGACAGAGGCAAATTTAAAAAGATCAGTGACATGAAACAGCTGCTTTCAGACTAAATGAAGTCACGTTACATACTGAGCTAATCTAACTAGCAGGAGCTTCTGTAACCATCTGTCAGCACTTACACGGTCATGCAAAATATACACGAGTTTTCAGTGAACTTCAGAGGGTTTTTTATACAACGCTCACCGCTCCGGTTCTGCTGTCGATGCTGCAGTCAGGAATGATTTTTGACAGCGTGACAATCCAGTTATTAATCTTGTCTCTTCTTCTTCTCTCCACTGTAAAGAAAATAAAAAGGATGCTCAGTTTTAGCTCTCGCAAGCTGTGGTTTCACACACCGATCAGCCCCAACATTAAAACCACCGACTGGTGACGTCAACAACACTGAACATCTGCTGGGAAACCTCAGCTCCTGCCACGCAGATCTTACTTCGATATGTGCTACCCTTCTTGTTACATGCACGATAAGTGAAACGGTTTCTGTTCTTCTTCTGTTGCTCTTCTTTTTCCAGGTATAAAGCCTCCGCCTATTGGCCCATTCAAAGTTAATCGGTACATGTCTATTGGCTGATCTGAGCACATGAGGCCAATCACTCGCCAGTGATCGTTACAAAAGCGCAGCTCCCTCGCCAGCTGTGCCTGCTCTAATCCTTAAGTGACATTCTGGTCCAGACTCCATACCAGTTGGTGGCGGTAATGCACCAATTCGTTTGCCAACCGTCAATAAAAAAAAAAAAGAAAAGAAATAGAAGAAGAAGCTTCGCCTGCTTCCGACTCTCAGTGACCTTTGTGTTTGGTAGTTTCTGTGTGTGAACAGCAGCAGACTCCCACAGCACGACATTACACCATCCCATGCAACAAAAACTGCTCAGAAACCACACGAGGGACACCAGAAGAACCCAAAGAGTGTATTCCCAGAACACAGAGGCTCTACACAGGAGCCCACATAAGATTCATTTAATGTTGTGGCTAACCTGTGGAGATACACACGAGCTGGAAAAAAAAATGCTGCACTTTGACATGTTACTGCCATTCATGTCTGTGATTAAAGAGCAATTAAAATAAAATCGCTTTCAAACTTTCATTTAAGTTCAGATCCTTCCTTCACTATTCAAATTAAATCTGGTCTTTCCTTAGGAACTTGAAGTTAAAAAGGAGTGATAGATGTGACAGCCCTGAAATATCCGTAACCTTGGCGATCACGCACCTTCATTGTGCTGTGCTCTTCGCCTCTCATCCCTGGGCGCCCGTGGACCATCTACTTTCCTGTAAAGGCACAAAGAAAAAACACAACAATTGTAAATTAACATAAAAAAAAAAAATGCTAAGACACCACACTGAATGCTGATGTGCCAAAACTGTGACCCAAAAGTCTGTTAACAACAAAACGTATTGATATAAAGGAAAGCATGTTAACCAAAACCCATCTGGTTTTAGTAGAAAATTATCTTTAGTTAGGTTTAATGAGCTGCAAAGAACCCCACAAATATACCAACTGCTAGAGTCTGTGTTAACTTAGACTTTCACCTCCGAAGAACAGACCCAGGTCCTTTAAGTCCTCTGAAGGGCACGCTCTTTGAGCTCAACCCTTTGAAGGATTCAGGCTCTAACCCCCCCCTCAAAAAAACCCCAAAAACATGAGTACGGTTTGCTGTTGCCCTCTCTGAAGGAGAATCAGTGACAAACTAAACACCAAAGCTCAGTGGTTCCCACACACTTATTACCTGGAAGGGCTGCCCGAGTATAGTAATGGGCCCTTATTATATTTAGCCTTTCATTTTAGCATTTTTTGCAGTTAATCTTATCCTCCTCACTTTTATTTTGAAAGTCTCATCACCGCTACACCACTAGTCCTGCGTTAGCAGTGGCTAGTAGGTGGCTCGCAGGCGTGTGCTGCTCATTAGTCATTCAGATGAAGATGTCCTTCAGTGGCTCAATGTAGTCCAACCTCACCATCACAGACTGAAACTGCAAAGAGGTGGAAAACTGGGTCTGAAATTTAAATCTGTGGGAAACACTGATGCCTGAACTAAACCTGCAGCTATTAACCAAAGCCACAGGCAGACCAAAATCCAGTTTAATCCTCGTATCTTAAGCAGCCACCAAACGTCTGATTCTACGACACATGATGGGGGCAGGGTGGGGGGGCGTAAGTGAAAGTTCTTCTCACCAGTCTGAACTGCCATGCTGCAACATCTCGCTTTCACCAAGGTCTCTGGGGATGGCAGGTAAGTAGGACATAGTATGTTGGATGTTTTAAATGATTTCAATGATGGTTTTTCTTTTTTTTTTAGTATATATTTATTGTTTTACACACAATGACAAGACGGATCACGCCAAGAAGGAAAGCAAGAGGCAGAGTACACCCAGTCCAGTGCAGATTGGGAGGAAAAAGGTGAGATGTCGGCCAAACAGATGTGCAGAGGGATTATGGTGATTTGGTCATTCTGAGATTTTTTGGGAAGTAGCATCAATGTGCGGCGAAGCTTTAAGTTGTACTCACGCAGTGTAGGTGTGTGTGCGTGGCGCTATGGTACGTTGGGTCGCCGTCTGCAGCACCTCAGGTGGGCTCATCATCACGTAAAACTGACCTGGATTTGACGAAACACCACGAGGCGTTAGATCGACAACATGAGCCTGTTTTATTTGACGGTTAAAGAAGTGCTTCTCACCTCCCGCTTGTGTAATTGTTGGGTCGGCGGTGGCCTGCACCGACACGGCCGTGGCTGTTCCATCGCTGACTGTGGCTGCAGGGAAATAAGCGAAACGCGTCTCTCCTCCCACCGTCTCCCCGCCAGGACTTCCCCCGTTGCTGAAAGGATTCTGGATGACGGCCTGCAAAGTCGGAGAGAGAAAGTTTATACAGCTGGAATCATCTCAAATACAAATTCGATTACTTTTGCCACTGGAAAACCAAAATGCTGAAATACAGTTTTCAGAATAAGAGCTCCTTAACTCCTTAACCCATGTTTGATATACAGACTGACTCTGTGTCATCCGGTCACGTCCTTGTCATGCACTTTTTCACAGACTGTGTTTTTAAAATGTCACAGGTGTTCATGGTAAAAGCCAAAAATAAATCTTAAAATAGGGTCACTACCCAAACGTTTCCAGACCGAACCATATACACTTCTCTAAATAATTACAGCCCGTGTGAAATTTCACGTAGAAGAGGTTGACGTCATGGTGATCCAATCCCCTATTTGCATGCCCCTCAGCCTTCCTGTCAGCCACGAGCTGATAGATTAGTCAGATAAGGAAGCGGGTGTATCTGTGGCTTCCTGTACAGACTGATGGCTGCTGCGTCTTGACTGCAGTCTGTTTTTATTTCTAGAGCCTTTCGTGCATCCTGATCATCTTGCAGGGTTAACTGACCTGCGCTACTGCCTGAGGGGCTCCAGCAAATGCTGCAGTGGAGACGACGCTGACGGCTCCCGTCCCGTCAGCTGCCGCTTCTAGTTGGTCATCTGTCACCTGAACCACGCGATAGGTCACCTGCAGACAGAGGAGGGCATGAAGTCAGTGACCAATATGGGGGTGTTTGAATTTTGTTTTTGGTACGAGTCGACCTCACACAAGCCTGGTGATGCACATTCATTGAGTAGCCGTCACGCAGAGGTTTCATCTTATTGTTCATCTTATCATATCACAATATGTATTCTGAAGATGACAGCAGAGATCCAATCACAGCGCTGCTGGGACAGCCACCATCACTGTTCACAGCCTCTCATAAACTCTCTGATCAGAAACTCTTTGTTACCATATTTCGTGAGTTTTTTTTGGTTCTGAAACTTCTCAAGTTCACTTTCAAATATTTGGGTCAAAATTTTAAAAAATAGATTTTGTTCAAAGGTGTCAGTGACCGTCAGGAGTGAAAACAACAGTCGTTGCTCATTTTGCATGTGCTTATCAATCAAATCAGTTACACTTTCACCCCACAGACCAACAGTGACACCCACGTTCAATGACCTCAGGCGGCGTGACGCCCGGATTTCGATTCGATCGCTGCCAAAGTTGAATCTGTGGCTACAGCCTCGCTTTTAAAGAAACATAACTGGGATAGAAAGAAAATAATGTCAACTGAAGAAAAAAAATCACTGACAGAGCAACTATATCACAACTGCCCACTCTCCACATATTTATTACTAAGGTCTGTCTGGCTTTGTTGTAAAGATATCCTCACATCCTTTGTGTAAAACTATGACGCCTGATCCCAGGATACTAAAATCTGTTGTCACAGCTCAGAACAGGAGTAAATTTTTCACCAACAGTAGACAGATGCTCCTGCTGCTGATGGACTGCTACCTTTAGAAATATGGCTCTGTGTCTTGCTGTTGTGTCCGTCTCCCTTGTATAAGACTGTTATACTCCCACTGTGAAATTCTGGGCTGATTTACAGATTTTTCATGTTTAAAATAACAATTTGTCTGATAGCTGACGCCAAAGAGTTTTTTTTTACATTTTTCTCCTTTGGTTGAGGTAAACAAATAATTCTTCCTTATATAAAAATGAGCTGACATCCTTTGAAAGTTTTTCAGCTCCTGATCAACAGATCCTGAACATTTAACCAGGGCACAACTGTTGCTATCAGTTACCGTGGTTACCAGTATCTGAAGCTCTATTGTTGCATTCCAACTAGAAAATATCTGAATGGCAAATCAGCAACAGAGGAAATGCTGCCTGCAGCTCACCTGTCCGCCGCTGTTGTCTGTACGAAATTGGTACTGCACATTGTGGTCAGCAAATGCAGTCTGAGGGACACCGGTGATGGTCACTGCAGTCTGCTCGTCCGTCCCCACAGCTTCCCCTGCAACACACACACCACCACGTTTCAGACCTCGAACACTAAACAAGCGCAGGGCCGTGTAACGCAGGTGCACGCCTTTTGGCTTAACAGCAAGCCTGTTTTGTTTTTCTGCATAGGCAAAAATCTGCCACTGTCCAAACAGGTTTTGGCCTCGTCTGAACTATTGACATGTTACTTTCCAAGTGGAGCTTCGTGTACTCACAGTACTCATGTCCTCACTACCATAAAATTCATTTTTAGTCACTAAATGCCAAGAAATAACAAAAAAATATCCACTGTTTTGTTGAATTAACTATATCCAACTCAATCTTTCTTGTGTGGAGAGTCCAAAAAATGCATTCTGAACCTGGAAAAACTCTATAAAGTCTCACTTTAAGTGTTTTGTTTCAGTCGTGTGGATTACAAGAACAGATGCTCCTACCTTCCTGTAGCTGCACCACCTCCTCTGTTTCCTGTTTGTCGTGACTAAAAACAAAAACAGAGCAAAGCTGAGTCAATTTCAAGTATTTCTCTGAAATAAGATCATTAACGTTTTCTGAACAAAAACCCAGCTCTCCTGAACCAACTGAGGAAATACGGCGCCCCCGGGTGGTTATATAAGGGAACAATCATTAAGATATAAATAAAATGAAACATTACTGGCGTCTAAGACTTAAAATCAGTTCATCTGCACTTAAAAGGGGGAAATGAGAATTATTTAAGACCTAGAAGTCTAGTGTAACTGCTCTGACCAGTTGCGCATGGAAAGGCAAACTTCACAAATATACATAATACTCCAAACAACGCCCTAATGTGGTTGGATTTAAGAGTTTTAAACCTTAGAGATGCTGCATCAGTTACAGTAGCAGTGAAGTGCGTTTTCTTGTTAGCCTAAAAACAGTCACAAACTGCAGCTGTGCACTTATTTTTATTGTGCATTGGATAAAACAAGCGCACAGATTTGGAAACGGGCGCACAGCTAATGTGTGCAGAAATCCTCTGAGCAAAGTGCGCAGAGAGTGCGGGACAACACGAAACAAATATTAAAAGTACACTGAGAAGGCAGGTTATTAACTGCACTGCGCTGCAGGGAGCAGGGGGAAAACAGAGGGGTTTATAGGCCGTGGTGGAGCCATGTCTGAGCAGGAAGCGGGCAGCAGCTTCTCACCTCGCCGAGCTGTCCAGACTTTGCTCCAGCATATCCATGAAGCTTTTGCGGGTGTAAAACGCCGATATTCAACGACACCGAATTACGGAGATGGAAGCGCTGATCACGGGGACAAACACACGGGTCATGTGAGGAAGACAGTCCAGGACACGTGAGGCGCGGACCGGGCAAGGAGCTAAAATGGAGGCCGCTGAGGAGCAGGACGGAGCTGTCTGCGTCTGTGCGGAAAAGTAGAAAAAAAAAAGAAAAAAAGAGTCCGGGTGTTTCCGCAGCGGTGCCGAGGCGGTGGAGGGAGGCTGAGTCCTGGATTATGATCGTTATTGTGTTATAAATTCGGATCTGAATGCACGGATTGAGGCTGGTTTGCTGTTAAATTGGTTTCTTTATGTCCTCCGTGTCCTCTGTTTGCGCACAGCTGCTGTTTGTCCGCGCAAAGCGGCTGCGACATGCGCTCCAGAAGACACGGAGTGGATTAGTTTGTTCGTTTTTTGACAGAAGGAAATGCGTCTTTTTTGCTCTAAATGTCGCTTTGTCTTTGTAAGATTTGGAGAGCTTGTATTCACGTGACTCCTGGTGTGCAAACAGTTTGGTTAGAGACGGATTTTCAAGGGATTTGTTTGGTTAATTCTCTATTAAAAGCGATTTACTCGTGAATTATTTGACTTTGGATTTAATAGCGCGGTAAATATTGTCACTGAGAGTCATTTTTTGTGCTCGTTTTTCTCTCCCAATCAATCAGTTCCTCAATGGGATTTTTTTTTCGGGTCTCCTTTGCCCAGGTGACCACAGAGATCCAATACGGGTTTTCTCTCAAACCACATGACAAAAACTGTCTACATAACAAGGCACAGCCGAAACTCGCATGGTTTTAACACATCGGGCAGCTATGGTGACCATTTTACTTGAAATTCAGACCCAGTTTGTACATCGCCGAGCTGCTAAATGAGTGAAAAAGACAAATAAAACGGGTTCTTGTTTCTTTACAGCCAACCTTCCCATCAATTTCTGACAGTAGGAGGCGATGCTGAGTGTCAGCGGCAGGAGGCACGACGTCTTCCACGGCTGATCTGCGCAACTGAGATCAGCAGATTTTCTTTTACAGTCTATTTAATTCACAAATAAATGCACCTTTATCATACACAGAATCTCAGAAGCTGTCTATAAAATAAAGCACGAACATACTGAAGCTTGTAAGGCCTCACAAAGCACATCACATTTATTTAAGAACATGTTTTACACATTAGGCCCCTGTTTGTTTGTTTGTTTGTTTGTTTGTTTGTTTGTTTGTTTTTTAAATACTTGGTCATTTTACACCAGATATCCATAAATCCTTTGATTGAAACAATATTCATTGCCGTTTAATTTATTTGCATAAAGGCTTTAACAGTGTGTCCAAAAGTCCAAGTTAAGTCATAATTCGTAGTGTTTAATAAAACTGTCTGCCATTTATTACATGTCAGTTTTTAGAGTCAGCACAAAGGGAAAAATGAATTTTTGCAAGCATAGCTTTAACCCTTTAAAGTCCACTATTAAAATGAACCACTTCTAGCTTGTGTTACAGGTTATATATGGGATAAAAGTGCATATGAAAAAAAAAAAAACCCTACATACGCACTCATCGGCCACTTTATTAAGTACATCTAGTTAGTACTGGGTTGGACCCCCTTTTTCCTCCAGAACTGCCTTAAGTCTTCATGGCATAAAGTCAACAAGGTGCTGAAAACGTTCCTCAGAGATGTGGCTCCATATTGACATGATAGCTTCATAGTCTCTGCACATTTGTCAGCTGCACATTCATCCATCTCCCACATCCCAAAAGGTGCTGTACTGGAGTAAGATCTGGTGACTGTGGAGGTTATGTTATGTTATGCTGCTGGAGGCAGTCATCCTAAGATTGATACACACTGGTTATAAAAGGCTGAACATAGTAAGATTGTACATTTAAAATGTGCATTTAAAAATGCTTAATTGGTGCCAAGAGGCCAAAGCATGCCCAGAAAATATCCACCACGCAATTACACCATCACCAGCAATCTGAAAACATTTTCTCCCAGAGAAAAATACAGCTCACGGGATATTTTCAGTTTTCTAAAAACCCCAGAGATGGTTGTGCGGTAAAATCCAAATAGATCAGTAGTTTCTAGAATACTCAGACCAGGTTTGCACCATAAGGGCGTCCAAAGAAAAAGAGAAACATTTGTTGCCCATTCTGATGCTCAGTTTGAACTTCCCTAAGTTGTTTCACATTGCTTAAATGCACAGAGTTTTCATCATGCGATTGGCTGATAAGAAATTTGCATTAACAAGCAGTCAAACAAGTGTCCCTAATAAAACGACCAGTTAGTATATAATCTCCATCAGCTTGTTCATCAGTTTATGAGATTTAGTAAAATGCTTCACCCTCAGTGTCTTTGTAGTCACTCCAGCTATCCAGCCATTCATTTTCCTAGTCAAATTTTGGTCTCAGGCAAGGCAGACTGACCTGGCTGATATAAGAGAGGCGAGATGGAAGCGCCTATAGAGGAGCATGTCTGTGGTTCCGAGTGTGGGAGGAGACTGGAGCACACAGGGAGAACCTGTAAAACTCCACAGAGAAACACTCCAGCCGACCAGGAGGTGAGTGCTAACATCTGCACCACTGCGTAGTCCTCTCATCCTGCCACTGAAATGTAAAGACACTGTATCATCTGTATCTGTAACACTGTATCTTGTATCTTCTCATACATATTATATGTATGATGTTTAGTGATGTTTAGTGGGCTACAATCAGAATAATTAAAGGTCTACAAAAGAAAACCAGAGCACACTTTTGGTACTGTTTTTGTTTTATGACTCGGAATCTCTTAGTTAAGGCTGTCCAAAGAAATACATTTCTGGCCATTTAGGTATTTAAACCAAAGGCTAAGTAGGAAATTTGTGTAAGAGCTTAAGAAAAGATGTTGTGTAAATGCATCCTTACAGGATGTGAAGACTCCAGCTCTGTGGGGTTCTTCTGGAGTTAAAACTTTTCAGAGCTTTTACAAAACAACTACAATTCAAGTCTCAGCCAACAGATCTGCTTAAAATTATCCCTTATAGGCATCACATGGCTTTGTGCAGAGAGTGACTCATTTATTCAGACTGTACACCCATTACAGTGAGACAGAGAGAGAGAGAGCGACAGAGGGAGGGAGGAACAGCCACCTAACAAGTGCCAAACTTGAGGCCAACCTCTCCTCCCATCTCATTCTTTCCTACATGGGCACTCTGATGGGTTTGCAGACAGCTCAGTTTGCAGACTGAAGAGAGAACCAAGACGAACACTGGGATCACGTAAGGAAATCTACTCCGCAAAGATCTCCAGAGATTTCTCATCCTCTAACAAACTTTAAAAAGGTAAATCGAATTTTATAAGTTAGTATCTTTTGGGCAAGGACATCACTTTAATTTTTGGGTGGAGTTGTTAACCCCACCCATGTCTTTTGATTAATTGTGCTTTGTCGTTTGTGTGCTTAATGTTAGGGGATTAAAAAGAGCCGGATGTCTTTGGAAGTAATCAATATGTTCCAGTGAATTAAGCTTTGTTTTCTTTTTAACTTTGAACTTTGAGCCAAAATGTTGCCTCATTTTTGTGTGTTTCAATGAATATTTCTTGGGCATATTTCTTTCATCTTATTTGTGACACATGTTCCACGTCGACTGTCGGATCAAACTGAAGGGTGTGCATTTGCACTTGAATAAAACCTGCTCAAATTGACTCTTTAGACTCAAATGAATATAATCATATCTGTTTTGACAGCAAAATAAGAAAGTTACAATGGCGACACCCAAAAACACTCCACGAGGTGCAAACACACCACTTTCTCCCAACCGGATCACCCGTCTCCAGGAAAAGGAGGACCTCTGCAACCTCAACGATCGACTGGCCGTCTACATCGACAAGGTCCGCTCTCTGGAGGTTGAGAACGCCGGGCTGCGTCTGCGCATCACCGAGTCGGAGACAGAGGTCAGCCGGGAGCTGACGGGTCTGAAGGCCGCCTATGAGACGGAGCTGGCAGATGCCCGCCAGACACTGGACTCGGTGGCCAAAGAGCGAGCACGGCTGCAGCTGGAGCTGGGCAAGCTGCGAGAGGACCACAAGGAGCTGAAAGCCAGGCATAATGTTTACTGTGTTTGCACGTGTCTGTAGGAGCTGCTGAGAAAAAAGATTGATTACTTTGGGTTTGTGCCCTCTCATCTTGGGTCCCCAAATTCCTTAAACTCACCCCTGTGTGTTTGATCGATGTGGGTGGGGTTTTTTTGGTGGTTTTTTATAGCTATAGTGGGAGTGTGTAACTTTAAAAGACAAAATAGTAACAACAAGATGAAATCATGAGCTGCAGAATTCACCCTTACTCATTCCTTACACTCAGGGGCTGTCACGGCACGATTTAATGTGGTTTGACCTTTAGCTTCCAGTATCTAATTTCAGCAAGTCTTAGGAGTTTCTTGTCACTCTGCTGACTTCATAACTCATTTCTGTTTGTGTTATATTTACATTAGCAGTTACTATTATCCCATAATTATCACCTGTCCCACAGTGTCTGCTGTTCAGCTAAAGTTACACGGTACAGCTTTTGAAGTCAGGATTGCCAAACTCTTCTCAGAAAGAACTCTGCTGCAGAGTGTCTGGTGATCATGAGATGTCTCGCTGCTGCGAGGCATCTAAAATCCCCCTTTTCAAACAAACCCTTTCAATTGAAGGCATCTATTTGTCCCTTAATACAAATGTGAAAGGGTTTGGACTTCAGTGTTGATACATATTAAGCAGCAGTTACTCATAATCTTTTAATAACTGATGTTTTAACTTGGTGATGCACTGAGAGTTGTGTTACCCTGCCGCTGGGACCACTCCCTATAGCTGTAGCATATTCTCCTCATTGCTCACTGGGCAAGAGCTGGAGCGGGACTCCAGCTCTTTCCCATGCTTCCACATCCAGAGACTGATGACTAACTCTTTCCCCAGCTTCTCCTCCTTCACCAAAGTCATCATTATACACAATACGTGGCAGTGTTTAAAGAGCTCCACTCTTGCCTGGATTATTTTTCCGTAAATAATAAAACGACAGCCACAGTGTGTTTGGCAAAGCCATACAGTTGCCATGGCAATATCTCAGCTAAAAACCAACGGCTGTGGCTTGTGGCTACCAGATCCACGGGACTTGATGAAAATCACTGTGGTCTATGACTCATATGCACCGAGGTCTTTCCCCTGCTTCTGCTTCTTGTAGACATCCTCATTCAAAAATAGCTCATATTTGTTTGATTAGAGTGTGTAAAGGAAACTATAGTAATTCAGTTTTAGGTCTTAGGTCACTAAAACAAATGCAGTAAGATGCTTAAACTCTTAAACTATGGATTCTCAAAGCATGAATGAATTGAGTGTCATTTGAGTAAAACGAGAGAAAATGTACACATTGAAAGTCTCAGTGGCATTTGTATAGTAGTTTAAGGTTTTGTTCAAGTATTGTTGCTATGGTGACTAATGGAGATAAACATGAATGAGAAATCCTCCCTTGATCTCACTCAAAGCTGTCATAGAAAATGTAAAGTAGTGCGTTCTTTCATTCATGCTTGCACTAAAAATGAACAAAAGCTGCACTTTGAGAACTTAAAGTGGAACTTAGTCCCCATTTTTGTTTTCATAGGAACACTAAAAAAGAGTCAGAACTGGGGGGAGCCTTGCAGAGGCTCAAAGACCTGGAGGCTCTGCTTAATTCGAAGGATGCTTCCTTGACTACGGCTCTTGGAGAAAAGCGTAACCTCGAGGTGGAAAACAGGGACCTGAAGGCGCAGGTTGCCAAGGTAAAGTCAAACCCACGCTCAATTTAAAACTCAATAGAAACACATCTGGGCTCAATCTTTCTGCAGTCAGTCTACAAGCTCAGAACCTCTCTGTTTGTCCTTCATAGTCCTCCTCTCTTTCTTCCAAGTTTTGTTAGTAAATGTCAGCTAATTCAGATTTCAGCAGGGGTTGAAGGACAGCCTCTCTGCATGTTTTCCTGCCTGCATACTCCACTGACTGCTTATTTTCCACTCCGCAGCATTACTTTGTACTCATACTCGGCCCATTTTGTGCTTCTTTTTTAGTTGGATACCAGCTTGGCCGATGCCAAGAAGCAGCTGCAGGATGAGATGCTGAGGAGGGTGGATGGAGAGAATCGCATCCAGACTCTGAAAGAGGAGCTGGAATTTCAGAAGAACCTCCACTCTGAGGTCTGAGCGCTTTTTGCATATGTTCTCATCATTAGTTAATCATTTTAAAAAGTACCCATGCTGGACTTTACTGATAATCATTGCTGGTAAATTTTCAATAGGAGCTGCGGGAGATAAAGAGGCGTCATGAGTCCCGCGTAGTTGAACTGGATAATGGCCACCAGCAGGAGTTTGAATGCAAACTGGCCGAGGCACTGGCGGATATGCGCAACCAGCATGAGCTGCAGATTAAAATGTACAAGGATGAGATCGAGAAGACCTACAACACCAAGGTAGACCATCAAGTTAATGTTACTAAAGGTTTACTTTGCAGCATTTATGTCTTCTGTTTTGGTCCTCAGTGGTGAAAGAAAGCTGCACTGAATAATTGCGCAGCAGAAATATCCAGTTAAAACATCGTGACATGGTTGTGTAATTCCGAGTTGTTGGGGTTTCACAGGTTCACAAATGTCTAGTAGAATTTGGTTACAGTCCATGTTTTATCTCCCTCCATCAGCTGGAGAGTGCTCGTCAGTCAGCAGACAGGAGCAGCCACCTGGTTGGGGCAGCACACGAGGAGCTCCAGCAGATCCGAGTACGCCTGGAGTCCACGTCGACTCAGCTCAGCCAGCTACAGAAGCAGGTTCTTACAAATAATCAGCACACACTTATCTGCAAGCATACA
>NW_005187494.1:1420054-1421178 GCF_000239375.1 Pundamilia nyererei
TTGTTTTTATAGATTTACATGAATTAGGCTCTTCAAATTGATGCTGGCTGTAAACTCCATTTATTTGTTTAAAAGTTCAGTTTTTCATGGTTTCTCTAGATTTCCTTTGTTTTTTGAGCTCAATTATTAACTCACTCCTTGATTGCTCTTGAGGTCTCCAGACTTGCTTGTTTGATCCTATCAGGCAGTAACTTTGTGACTCTTTGGTTTGATCCAGCTGGCAGCTCGTGAGGCAAAGATCAGGGACCTCGAGGATGCTCTGTCGCGGGAGCGGGACAGCACGCGTCGCCTTCTGGGTGAGAAGGATCGAGAGATGGCAGAGATGAGGCACCAGATGCAGCAGCAGCTCGATGAGTATCAGGAACTCCTCGATGTTAAGCTGGCCCTGGACATGGAGATATGCGCCTACAGGAAGCTGCTGGAGGGAGAAGAGCAAAGGTATGTGTAACGACGCTCATCATTTCCTCTGTGTGGTTCATAAACTTTTTCATTTATCTCATCATCGTCATCAACATGTTTCTCTCTGCAGACTGCGTCTTTCGCCCAGCCCTCCTCCTACCAGGGCGGCGGGAAGTCGATCCTCTACTTCTGGAGCTCTCTCTCGATCTATCCACCACAGCGCTCAGAACTCCCCTGCTAAGAGACGTCGCCCTAACGACACCGACAGCGAGGCCTCCAGCTTCGCCGGTGGAGCCGTTTCCCGCACTCGCATCACCCAGCAGGCCTCGGCCAGTGGACGTGTCACTGTGGACGAGGTGGATCTGGATGGGAAATATGTCAGACTCAGCAACAAAGCTGATGAGGTGAGATGGAGAAGTTGGAGGTGGACTGACTACATTACTATTTGTAATGTAGTGACTTTGAACTCTGACGTTTTTACCCAACTACCCTCTTGCTCTTGTAGGATCAGAATCTGGGGAACTGGCAGGTGAAGCGGCAGGTGGGATCTGGCACTCCCATCGCCTTCAAGTTCCCAGCTAAATTCACCTTGAAGGCTGGTCAGAGGGTGACGGTTAGTAGCGTCTTTATTCAGCAATCAGAATCACCAATCAACACCTGATTAGCACAGATGATTTACCCTGTACTGTCCGTGTGGTCAGATCTGGGCCTCTAATTCTGGTGGA
>NW_005187494.1:1421198-1421924 GCF_000239375.1 Pundamilia nyererei
GGAGACCTCTTCCAGACTACTTTGATCAGCACTAATGGAGAGGTATTTTGAATTAAATCAGCTTATTGGGCTTGATAGACATTTCATTCAGACCTAAAGTGTCAAGACATCAAAACTCATGGCCAGTATGAAGCGCCTTGAGGCGACTTATGTTGTGATTTGGCGCTATATAAATAAAATTGAATTGAATTGAATTGAATTGAACAGTATATTTAAAATATACCGAAACTGAATGAATAAATAAGAACTACAACACTTTTCTTTCAGGAAATGGCAATGAGGAAGGTCACCCGCACTCAGCTTGAAGAAGAAGATGATGACATGGTGAGAGAAATGATAGTTTTCCTAGCATGTGCATAATAAGATCATGTGCAGGACCAGAATCCAATTAGCAGCATCCACTGGTTTTGCATTGCATTAAAATAAGAATCACATTAATTCAGGTATTAACATTTCAAATGGATCCGTATCACTGTGTGGGGGCGGTAACATTGAAACTGAGCATTACATGTTACATGATAAGGTAATGGTTGGTAAGTAAAATAAAGATATTTAAAAGGATATATGTGTTTTTAGTTAGGTGAAGCAAGGACACATGTTCGTGTGCAAATGAAGAAATACAGCAAAATCTCACACAGTTGCAGCTCCCAATGGATATTTTACATTCTTACTAGAAAAATGATTATCAGTAGTGTCAAAAGAATAGTTGCAAACACACATATTTCA
>NW_005187494.1:1422479-1426600 GCF_000239375.1 Pundamilia nyererei
GACGGCGAGTACAACCTGCGGAGCCGGACGGTCGTGTGCGGCTCATGCGGACTTCCTTCAGATAAATCCAGCAACTGCTCCGTGTCCTCTGCTTCCCGCTCCTTCCGCAGCGGAGGCATCTCCGAGGGTTTACTGCCCCACTCCTACGTGTTCAGCACGAGCACACCTCGCAAGGTGAGTACCGCAGCTCATACAGGAGATATATGACTTCCCTTTCATGCAAAGATTACCTCTTTGTTGTCTATTAATATGCATGTGTGGTAATTCTAATTTTGTCAAAATTTCTTCCTAGACTGGAGGCAGAATGGAGAGCTGTCCAATCATGTGAAGCCCTGGGGCCACTACACTACATTTTCTATAGCTTCTTAGGTATCAGTTGTTGAGTTATCTGGTATAGTTTTTAGTTCAGTTTATGTACTTCCAATTTAATTTCAAGTTATTGAATGCCAGAAAATTTTATACTGCTTTTTATAATGTACATATGCATGAATAAGAATAATTTTCCAGAGCTTAAAGGTTAATTGGGGTTAGCTTTTGGATGGGACATTTAAGGTTGGAAAATGTAAACCAGTTACTTTAACATTCATTCGTTTTAAAAACTTAATTCAAATTAATGTCATTATACTCTATAGACACTCTGACACAGCGGGGTTGTGATCAGTTTACAATTTTACCAAAATTGAAAACTTTTTTTTTCTCATTAAATCTTCTTACACAGTGAAGGTAAAATGAACCCAACCTTGCTACAGATCTACAGAATATTGTCGGGGTTTTTTTATTAAAATGAATAAACGTGTTTTCAGAAACCTGCCTTTTTTCTGTGTCTTTCTATTTACTCAGTTTCTTACAATATTTACTGCCTCACCATAGAATCTAATACAGGGGTGGGCAATTCCAGGCCTCTAATAATTCCTCTAATGGGACACAGTCAGGTGTTGCTCAAACAGGTGTTCACCTGTTTGAACGAGGCCAAGAGTTTTATTGATTTAATAAAAATCAATAATTTTTAAAAAAAAGTTTCATTCAAATGAAGAAAAATATGACATTTGTATTCAGGTTCACAATTACATGATAGCAATAATATAAAAGACCAGATTATAACTGTTCAGTATTCATACTCGTCCACGGTACTATAAAACTATAAGGTGCATTTATTTCACCACCTCTTGAACTTTACTTGAGTATTTCATTTATATTTTTTGTACCTTTTCTCCGCTATTTAGAAGGAATTCCTGCTTCTTGAAATTACAAAAAATAAATAAAGATTTTCAAAATCAAATCGTTCATATATATAATGAACATTCCAAATCATAAATGAAGTTTCTGCTCATTATTTACTGGAATAACTTTAATGGAAATGTTTTTGAACATTTGTGCTTTACTAGTTATATTTAAATTAAAGATATAAAAAAGAATGTATAAAATAGGCTTATATCGTGTGTCACATGGGTCTGATTCTATATAGCTGGCATATAGTGGAGGGATTCTACTTCTATTAATAACTCCATTATGCTGCCTTTTCATTTATATATAAGTACGGGTTAAGCATATTTTCTCATTTTAATTAGAAAAGTGTGTCTTTTACTGCAGTCTCTCCGCCTAAGAACAGGCTTTTATTTTGGAATCCCGGTTTTCAGGTCGCTTTCAAACCCGGAAGTAGCCTACAAGGTCAGGGTGCAAGTGTTGCTCTTGCACAGCATCAAAGCTCCAAAAGTAAGAGCTCTGTGGTTTAAAAGGACAAAACTGCATGTGAAGCTGTCTGCAAGAAAAAGGGTGTTAAAATTTGGTGAGTGTCGCTAATGTTTTGACACGAAGTGGAGCAAATGCTAAACGTTAGCTAGCAAGTCAGAGCTAGATAACAGTGAAGTGGACATGAGAGTGCTCCTACTGTAGCCCTGCGACATTAATGGGTACACAGTAATATCCACATAACCGTGTAATGCAGATAAAAAAATAAAAATACAAATGCTAATAAACATTTACAAATATTAGTCGTGTTGATCTGAACATAAATCGAACTGGATGTTAGCAAGTGAAATCTGTTTCACTTCAGTGTTCATGGTTCAGACACTTTTTATTTCTGTGCAGTCATGTGGATTAATAAGTACACCCTGACTGCTTTCATTGTAAATAAGAGGGTATGTAGCAGTAAGGTGCTGCTAATCAAATGCACGATTAATTGATCATCAGCACCTGTGAGCACCTCTGTAAAAGCAGAAGTTTAGGCACTTTTGCTGGTCTGCAGCATTCAGGTGTGTCAACACAGTACCACAAACTTCCCAGCAAATTCACCAAAAGATCGAACTGTGCAATGTTGATACTCTACAGGCTTCACTTAAATGTTAAAGCTCATGACAGTACAGTTAGAGAAAGACCAAACAAGTCTAGCTCGTTTGGAAGGAGTGTTTTGCAGACACAGGATGTGGTCACCTTACAGTCACCAGGTTGACTGTCTGCACCAGTTCATATTTGATTCAACTGTTCTTTAATCTGTCTGACAGCTAAAGCCTGACCCAAATTCAGTCATGCAACAGGACAGTGATGTCTAGCACAGCAGCAAATTGGTGAAAAAGAAAAGAATCAAGGTGTTACAATGGCCAGGTGAAAGACCTCAGCATGATTAAAATGCAGCAGGCTCTTAAGAAAGCTGTGCATTAATAAACACCTGCAAACCTCAAGGAACCGAAGCAATGTTATAAAGAAGAGTAGGACAAAATTCCCCCTTAGTGATGTTAGAGGCTGATAAACTCATACAGGAAATGATTGCTGCTGAATCATGGGCTGTAATTCGTTTTTCACAGGATTGCAGAGATTCCTGTGATAATGTTCCTTTTCACATAATTTTAGCGATACAGATAATAGTTTTCTCTGTATTGATTATTAGTGTATTTACATAAAATAAGTGACTTGTAATCTATTTACATTTGTTTTTATTATTGTTATTGTTATTTTTTTTAATGCTGCAGTGGTCTAATTCAAGATGATTTTCTCCTGTGGGAGGAAATAAAGCAGTCAGATCTGTAAATATTACTGCACTTAGATAATTTTTTTTGTTTTGATGGTTACACAGAAAATACACTCAGTTTATCTTTACTGTATTAGTTTTGTAATAACACAGTATCATTTTAGTTCATTTTTGTTGTGGAATTTTGTTTTTAAATGCCTAGTATGGGTTTTTTATTTAGTTTTAATCAACCATGTTCTGGTGTTGCACAGACTGTGTGAGAGTGGGGTGTCTCACCTCTTTCTTTAACGCATACTAAGCAGCAACGCAGACGAAGGGAATGACTGATTAAAAATGCATTTTCTAAGTTTGCAGTCTGCAGGTGTGAGCAAATAAAAGCAAGGAAACAGCGAAAGGAGTGAAACCTGCGTCATCAGCAGACTGAACATTGCTCACTGTGGTCTTTTCTTAAATTTCCTCAGGAGCTTGTATCATCTGGATGTTGAGCGTTCGAGCTCTGTTGGGGATCGGCTTCCTGGTGACCTCACGAGCCGCGACAGCCCTCGCTCAGGCAGGGACATGCCCGTTGCCCGCTGCAGCTAACAGCCACAGAAAGGACTGTTTCAGCAGCAGACCAGCGTCCACCATGGCCCAGGCCATCAAATATCTCGGGTGAAGGTTTTAACCTTTTCACACATAAGAGTAAAACCAGACTTCATGAGTCTAGACTGACCTGTAAATACTTCACAGGCAGGAGGAGGCCCAGCACATCGACGAGGAGCTCTTCAGTGAGTACGGCTTCAGTGTGGATCAGCTGATGGAGCTGGCTGGACTCAGCTGTGCCACAGCCGTCACACGGGTGAGCGTCACCGCGGGCTCTTATTTTTGAAATGCAAATCTAACGGGAGGAATATTAGTCACTGGACTGGCAACAAACTCTTTTATAATGTAAAATAATTGTTTCAGGAACTAATGTGAGACCTCTACCTATTCCAGCTGCTCAAAAATGAGTTTGGTGTCTTTAGGGTTTGAAAAAAGAAACGAGGGTCGAAAGTGGGGTGTAGAAATATTTTCACTTTTTTCTTCTATTCTATGGATGCGGTGGTTGAGCCACTTAATCCAGTTACAAAAATAAAAGTTTAAACATTGATGTAAATAGACAGCTACCAACCAGTTA
>NW_005187494.1:1427279-1470094 GCF_000239375.1 Pundamilia nyererei
GCCAGACCTTCTCTGCTAGTGATTTGTGGACCAGGTAACAACGGGGGCGATGGCCTGGTCTGTGCCCGGCATCTGAAACTCTTTGTGAGTGTCTCTCAATTTCACAGAAGAGGAAAATAAACCATTTATTTTCACATCCTCGTTCAGCCTTAAAATCCTAAATTCCTTTTTCCTTCATTAGTACTTTGTGTGTCTGATTTCAGGGTTACGAGCCGACCATCCTGTACCCAAAGAGGCCAAACAAGCCGCTGTTCCAAGGCCTAACCACACAGTGCCAGAAAATGGAGATCCCCTTCCTGACTGAGATGCCTGAGGTTTGGTGTTAATAAAATATGTAGCTGCAGCTTTATCCACAGTAAACACACAGACACACTGCTTATTGTTTTCTGACTGTGCATTTTGTATAAAGCTGTACAAATGCTCTGTTACACATGAACAGAGCTAATGTTTAAATTAGCTGTCTAAATGATACTGAGGGGATAAAAGCTCTGTTTTTATTACAGCAAACTAGATGGTGAATAATTTCATTGGTAGCTAAGAGGAGCTTTAGTTGATGGATTTACTCACTGAAATAAATGTGCTTTCAAGCTATTGACTAATTCCTTTGAAACTAACTTATCTGGGTAAAACTGTCTCCTCAGGCCAAAGCGATTGATGAAGCATACAACCTGGTGATAGACGCCATCTTTGGCTTCAGCTTCAAGGGAGCTGTGCGAGAGCCCTTTGGCTCCATCTTAGACACACTGAAAAAGTCCACAGTGCCCATAGCCAGCATCGACATCCCCTCAGGTCAGTCCTCACCTGTCCTTGGGTGACATTACTTTGTGAAGTAATTGGGTACAATACAAAATTACTGCCATTAAAAAGTAATCAATAAGGCATGCACCAGTATAGCGGGGCAGGGGTTAGCACATCACCATGAAGATGTGAATGTGAAGTGCTGTTTTTCTTTGTTAGCCATGCTGAGAGACTGCTAACCCTTCAACGATATAACCCGCCTCCCAGCTCATGGCAGATGGGGAAAGCTCCATGTCGCCACAACCTTGAATTGAAATGTCTCTTATAAAAATGGATGTATTAACTTTTGCTAGCATCGCCTCTTAAACTAAACCCAATTTATAGCCAGCTTTTAGCTGAAAAACGTGTGGTTTTGCAGTCCTCCTCGCTGCAGTACGGCTTGCCAGCAATGTTGTGGAGTTCTGCTTATTGTCAGTGAGGATTTATTAAACTGCAGTGCATCTGTCAACAGTCTGGAATGATTATAATCAATAACTGCATGAAGCCTGCTGCATGTCCGCGCTCCCAAACAGAGGATATTGATTTGGGTCTAACAACTGTCGCTAACAGACATACTGCAGATTATCTCAGGAAACAGAAATTTCAGCTGGTTAGTGACATCCTTTTTTTGTTTGTTTTCATGTTAAAGGTTGGGATGTGGAGCAGGGTAGCACAGATGGACTCCAGCCTGACATGCTCATCTCTCTCACTGCACCAAAGAAATCCGCCTCCCTGTTTAAAGGACGATATCACTTCTTGGGAGGCAGATTTGTGCCACCTGGCTTGGAGAAGAAATATCAACTCAACCTGCCCCAGTACCCCGGCACAGACTGTGTTTTGCAACTCTAAGAGATGTGGGCCATCACTGAAGGGAAATAAGCTGTCACTGGCGTTATAAAGCAATCGGCTTAGCTCAGCATAAAGGCTGTAAACTGGGTGAAACAGCCAGCAGCGTGACATCCGTTCACTCATTAACACGTCTTGTTTGTTGATTTTAAGAGAGCTTATGTGACATAATCGTATGCTGTCATCACACCTGCAGCACAATGGCAGCGTCAGCTAAAGTAAATATGAAAATAAAAAAATTCTTTCCCTGACAAACTGACAAACTTTTTAAAGTTCATATATTCTGCTTTTACCAATTTCTTTTTTTTTTTTTTTCATATACGTACACGTATATACGTGATGGGAGAAGGGAGCGGGAGATCGACAGACGGATTGGTGCAGCGGCTGCAGTGATGCGGACGCTGTACCGGTCTGTTGTGGTGAAGACAGAGCTGAGTGTAAAAGCGAAGCTTTCAATCTACCGGTCGATCTACGCCCTTACCCTCACCTATGGTCACGAGCTGTGGGTAGTGACCGAAAGAACGAGATCGCGAATACAAACGGTGGAAATGAGCTTCCTCCGAAGGGTGGCTGGCCTCTCCCTTAGAGATAGGGTGAGAAGTTCAGCCATCCGGGAGGGGCTCAGAGTAGAGCCGCTGCTCCTCCACATCGAAAGGAGCCAGCTGAGGTGGTTCGGGCATCTGACAAGGATGCTCACTGGGCGCCTCCTGGGTGAGGTTTTCTGGGCATGTTCCACCAGGGGGAGGCCCGGGGCAGACCCAGGACACGCTGGAGAGATTATATCTTGGCTGGCCTGGAACGCCTTGGTGTTCCCCCGGATAAGCTGGAGGAGGTGGCTGGGGAGAGGGAGGTCTGGGCTTCTCTGCTTGGGCTGCTGCCCCCGCAACCCAGCGGAAGAAAATGGATGGCTGGATGCATATACGTACACTCACCAGTCATTTCATTAGGTACAGCATGCTAATAATGGGTTAGGCCCTCTTTACCTTCAGAACTGCTTCAATTCTCTGTGGCATAGACTCAAAAAGGTGCTGGAAACATCCCTCAGAGATTTTGGTGCATTGACATGAAACAATCTGCCATACTGCTCTTAGATCTGGTGACTGTAATTTGAGTGGACTGAATTCAGTATCATATCTAAGAAACAAGCTGGAGATTATTTAAACTGTGTGACGTGGAGTATCATCCCCCTGGAAGCAGACATCAGAAGATGGACACACGGTGGTCATAAAGGGATAGGCATGGTCAGCAGCAATTAAGCAATGCTCAGTTGGTATTAAGGAGGCCAAAGCGTACCGAGAAAATATCCCCTGCACCATTACACCATCACCAGCAGCTTAACCACTCACGAGGCAGAATGGATCCATACTTTCATGTTTATGCCAAATTCTGACCCTGTCATCCAAATGTTGCAGCAGAAACTGAGACGCATCAGATCAGACCATGTTTTTCTAATTTTCTGCTGTCCAATTTTGGTGAACCTGTATGAATTGTAGCCTCGGTTTCCTGTTCTTAGGCGAGTGTCATATAGTGTGGTCTGCTGCTACTGGAATCAACAAGGCATTTTCAGCCAGAGAACTGCTGCTCACTGGGTATTTTCTCTTATTTGGACAATTTTCAGACTGCAAATCCAAGAGATGTTTGTGTGGGGGAAAATTCCAGTATATCAGCAGTTTATGAACTACTTACACCGCTCCCCCTGGCACCAGCAACTTTCAAAATAAATCACTGGTTTCTAAATATGGTTACAAAAGTGGATGCTCATATTAGACAGGTCCAGTAGAAGAATAATAAAATAAAAAAGTTGTTTTGAACATTAAAAATGTAGCTGGAGCTGAGCAGAGCAGACCTCACTTGAAGTCTTCATCATAATCACCAATCATGATATCCAAGCACGACAATTTTCAACCACGTTTTCTCCATTTTTATTAATACATCTTTATTATTGACTGAATCTATAACTAGCAGTTAATTTAGAAATACAGTCTATTGTAGCCCATCACATTCTATTTTAGAAATCACTTACACATATGGTGTTTTTTATACATTATGTGGTGATGATTTAGTAAAAAGCTTTCTTGGACAATTAGCCTCATGGACTCTCCACAACACCACTCATATTAAATGCATGACTACACATACTTAAAGAGAAATACTGAACGTACAGTATATGCTTCAGACAATGTGGCTCATTAATGCATAATGGTTTCTCATATAAGTGCAGAACATGCTTTTTGTGCACAGGGTACTATATACAGTGCTGGTACCATGCTCTCCTAGTGTGTTGTCCTTTGTTCGGTTTGTTAAGAAGAAGGTAAAATAGAGGTTTGAGATGAAGAGTTTTTCCCTCAGGTTGTCGTCATGCAGGTCGTTAAGTGGAAGGATGTTTTCAGTCCATGAAGAAAGCCTGAGGACAAAGACGGCTCACGTAAATGGAAGTGCTGGCGCAGAATCAAAGCGACTGAGCTTGTAGAAAATCCAGTTTATCTCTAACTAATCCAACCTCTACAGCCACATTTAAATAATTAAAATGATCTCACAGCTGTTTTCCATTAGTTTCAGCTTTGCACACCTAATCCGTGACAACATATCTGTGTTAGATGGTGCCATAAATAATGCTTTTACACTTTATTAGAGAAAACAAATCAGTTTTATATTTAGTAATGAGGTTTGGAGTACATGGTGGTGTAGCCTTTTGGACTCCAATAATACTTAATTCCTAATATTTCACAAAGGTTTATTATTGTGTCCTTAGGGGTAGATCATCTGTGTCCATCTCCTCCTCTGTCACAACAACCCTCTGCATGTCCTCCTTCACTACATCATGAATCTTCTCTGCAGTCTTCCTCTTTTCTTCCTGACTTGCATCTTCAACATCCTTTGTCAGATATTCCCACCTTCCCTCCTCTGCATATGTCAGCCTTTCCTTTCTAACTTTGTCTCCAAACTGCCCTACCTGAGCTGTCCCTCTGATGCAGTGGTCTCTAATCCTGTCTATTCTGGTCACTACCAGTGAAAACATTAGCATCTTCTTTTTGTTAGTACCACCATCTCCAAAACATGCATCACAGCAGGTCTCACTACCATCTTGTACATTTTCTCTTTCACTCTTGCTTCTATCCTTCTGCCAGAAATCACCCCTAACACTCGCCTCCACCCACTCCATCCTGCCTACACTCGCTTCTTCATCTCTCTTGTACATTGTCTTTTGCTTTGGATGGTTGAGCCCAGGTATTTAAATTCATCTACTTTCACTACCTTTGCTCCTTGCATGTTCACCTCTCCACCTGTGTCCCCCTCATTCACACACATGTATTGCGTCTTGCTTCTACTGCGTTTCATACATACCCGTACCCCCACCTCTCCATGCTCTCTTCCACCTGCTCCCTATTCTCACTACCAATCACAGCGTCATCTGCAAACATCAAGAGTTCCTCCTGCCTGACCTCATCTGTCAATCTGTCCAGCACTACTGCAAACAAGAACAGGCTCAGAACCGATCCCTGATGTAATCCCACCCTTACCTTGAACCAACTGTCACTGCAGCTGCACACCTCACCCCACTAAAATATATTTTCTCTAGATCCACTATGAATAATTGAAGTGCAGACTTTTACCTTTAAATTAAGGAATGTTATAAAAATAGTGGATTAACTGCTTAGGAATTACAGTGACTTTTTCACACAGTCCCTCATGTGTGGGTGTTAGTCTGATGTCTAAAACACACATTTTCACCTAACTGAAGGTACAATATTTGTATCACACAATTAGCAAAGGTGGTCCCACTTTAACACTTTAGCTGTGAAAAAATATAGTTGAGCAGAAATTCAAGGGATCCACCTTTCTAACCTTTCATTATTTCCCTCAAAAATATACTTTAGTGCAAGAACTCAGTAAATCTACAAAGTTTATTTTGCACTTTCTAGTAAATGCTAACTTAGCAGCCTAATAACCTAGCTTAGCTTCATGGACATCCAAAGAACAACTAGCTTGGCTATATCCATAGAAAAGTGCAAAAATGACCCTTAATGACCTTTACATAGTATTTTCAATAAAAGTACACAGTCTAGAAATAACAAAACTTTAGATAATAAGACTAGATAATAAGTAAAGAGCAATTTTTTCTTTTATATTTTATACTTGACGTCGTTATTGTTGCTACAGGGACACAGTTTACTTAGATCAAACATGATGTTTGAAACAAAGACGTGGTTAGGAGTGGTCAGCTGACAGGGTCTAATGACATTTATGTAGTGTTTCTAATCATTCTAAAATACATTGTAACAGTAGGTATCTTTTATGGAAAGATGACATCCATCCACAACATACCTGTGCTATTCTCCGACTTGTACCCCTGCACAGTTATCTTTACTTTCCGAGGCTATCGCTAAATATTCAGCATTTCTGGAAAGGAAAATAAGAAAATCATTTTCAGCAATCATCTGCAATGTTTTCTTTCATCACAATGACATGGGTTAAAAAAATGCAAAAATAAAAAGATACAGGTTTGATTTTCTTTTCGACTTACAGGAGGAAGGTTTTGGTTTTGACTAGGGAGGAGGATGGCAGGATGAAAACACGACAAGGCGACAAGAGGGAACGGGACAAAGACACACAAGTGAACGCACACAAACACGATGGAGACAGCGACAGTCTTATAGTAAAGGAAACAATGATATAGCAGGCAAAGGCAAAAGTTAAAATTATAGGTGTGATTATAGCAGGACAATAAACAATGGCATGACTCATGGGGAAATACACACTTTTCACAACTTCCCACTCACACCAAATTTGTTTTTGAGGAAAGTACCATTCACGTCAAACACTGTAAGCCAAACAAACACCTAATATACAAGTATCAATGAGAAGGAAACCGCAACTGCTTTCACACATCTCTTATCATTTCTGCATATAAATTTGTCTCTTTGGCAGTCTACCAAACCATATCCCTCCTCTGTGATTCTTCTCCTTTTGCACACCGAGGAAAGTTAACTTCTTAACATGCAAAAGGTCATGAGTTAAGATGAGCATTTAGGGTTGAGTTTGGGTTGGGTTAACATCCACCTTTTTATGATGTCATTTTCACCTGTTTGGATTCAGGAGACAAATACCCTCTCAACTCCAAAGAATGCTCTCATTTATTTTATAAAGCTTATAGTTAGGGCTGGATCAGGTGACTGAATGATCCCTTAGGTATGCTGCTTCAGGCTGCTGGGACACTTCCCATGAGGCACTGAGCAGTTCTTCCCACTCTCCTGGATGTGGTTATATGCAACTATTGCAACCTTTGTCTACTTCCTTCCATACTTTGTGTCTGCTCGTGGTCTCTCTCTGCTTTCCTTTCCTTTCTTCCTTTTAACCTCATCTCTCAACCATTCAGGCCAGGTTGCTGCCCTCCCACAGCTTGATTCTGCCGGAAGGTTCTTCTTGTTAAAAGGTAGTTCTTACTCACAGTGGATCCTCTGATTTTTTGTGGGTTCTCTCTATAACGATGTGCAGTCTTTGCCTTGCAATAAAATAACATAATCTGTGGATTTTGTTGGGTTTTTCCTTCAGTAAGGATTTCTTAGTTTATAGTTGAGGTTTTTTGTAATTATAGCAAAAATGTAACAGATGTGCTGATTACTTCTAGGTTCTATTTCATCTCAAGATTCTCATTTAGTGTTTTAGTTCTTCCTACTTTTGAAATCAGTTTTTCTTCAACGTTTAGAATACCCCTATACTTGATTTGATTTGGTTTGGTCTGGTCTGGTCTCTCTGATGTCTTCTTCAATTTTGTTGTCAAGTGTTTCTCTTTTCCGTGGTTTCCCCATTTGGGTACTTTCTGTTTTATTTTGTTGCTTTTTGGTCTCTTGTACATTATTTCTTTTGTTATTGTCTTAATTAGTTTCAGCTGTGCCCTGTTAATCTGGTGTTTCCACTTTTCCTGATTGCTTCCTGTGCCCATTTAATGCCTCAGCTTCTATCAGTTTTTTGTTCAGTTACACTCTAACCCTGCTGCCCTCTTTAGCTTTATGTCATGTTTCTGGTTCTTTAATTTTCCACGTTGTCTCAATAATGTTTTAGGTTTTTTTTCTGTTTAATTAGTCCATCTCTGAAAGCTGTATTTGGTTCAGCCTGAAATCTGTGACATTTAAAGCACCTTGAGGTGACTGTTAGTGTGAACTATAATTATTTTAATTTAATTTTTGCCTAATTGGAACACCTAAAATGTTTTTACCCAACCTGCAGACACAAAATTCTGGAATCCCAAGCTTACACTCACACAGTGTTTACTTCCTTCAGCTGGAGACCTAAAATTTTCTTTCATTTGCACCTCTGAGTGAGTTTATAATGCTGGTGTGACCGGGCCTTAACCCAAATTTGTCTTTCATCAATATCTACAAATATGCATGCCAATAAGTGCCAGAAAATAAGGAGTCTCAGATATGTTTGTTTCCTTTTCAACTGTAAAATGACTTAATTACACATCTTGGTCCACAATAGCAACGCGTGACTCATTTTATTTGGAGCTACAAACTAATATTGGCCAACATATCTGCATCCAGTTCATAACTGCACTAGGAAACACACATACTTTTATAAGCCTTTAACATATAAGCACATCTTGTATATCTTTTCAAGCTGAATCTTGAAATGAAAAGGCTCAACTGTATATACAAGATTCTGACATGCATTAAGTCAGCATGCATTTACGTGTAAGAGAAAAATACTTACGCCGCTTCCCGTAATGCTTCTTCTCCAGCTGCTGCTATCTTTCTGTAACAGTATATCATCTCTATGAGGAGCCAGAGCTGCAGGCCGATGATGGACACGTACATCATGACCTCTGACACGATGGAAGCTGTACCTCTGGTGGCTGCATACAGGAAACCAGGAAAGACGAGACAAACAAACAAACAAACAAAACAAAGGTGACCTGACGGGGTCGAGAAAAAGCTGAAACCACCTAAAACCTAAAGAGGAAACATCTGTTCTATCTAAAATCTTTTGTTTTCAACCACAAGAGCCACACGCATCGAAATAAAGAATTCTGTGCTTGAATAGTCTTAGTTTTTCTTGCAGAAGAATCACTTTTGTGACATTGTGCAGTCTGCCTGTGAGACACTACTGAGTTTAATCAAAATATATAATATATAGGAACTTTGGACAACTTCACAACATTGCTTCAGTTCATTACAATTTGCAGGCATTCGTTTATGCAAAGCTCTCTTAAGAGCCTAAATATTTGCAAAATATCTATTAATTAATCATAATTCGTTCCAAAGTTACAGTTAAGAGACAGTTTTCCAGACGTATTTAAAGCCTAGTCCTAGATTCAAAGGGAAATTAAATTAAGATCGCCGCAAAGTCTAAGACTAGACTTGATCCGTGTCTGGGAGACTGAACCAAAGAGCGCACAGTTATATATGCTTACTGTTATGCTGCCTGATAGTAATGCATTTATCAGGAAACATTAAATAATTCAGCTAAGCTGCTGAACTGGCAGCGTGTCAGTATCCACGATTAGACATGTTTCTTCCATCTATTGAAAACTGTAGAGAGTAAATATCAGCCACTGATGAAATAGAAGTGAAATGAATGTTGCTTCCATTTTAATCATAACAGAGACTAGGAGGCTTCTTTATTGACAGTGCCAGAATCTTCAACCTCTGAAAATGGAGGCAGGCTGCATTCTCATAATATCAAAGCTCCGTTGTTGTTCAGGGACCTCCAGGTTAATAGGAATGCACACTGCACTCACAGTGAGATTTAAAAGAGTGACGGTCTGTATTGTGCGAGCGTGAATCAGTTTGTGAAATGCTTCTGCAATGACAGAGTCTGCTTAAGTCTAATTAAGGCCTGAAAATGCTCAGCCACCTCCACCATTGATCGCCACATTTACACGTAAGAAAGATAAATTCATTCAAAAAAATTTCCAAAAATCTAAATCTGACTGCTCAAACCACACTTTTCAACCTTATTTCAATATGCATAATATATTTTAACATTTAGCAATAAATTAGCTTTTTCTTGTTAACTGTCCTCAGATGTCTTTAAGTCTACTTGCTCAGATACTAATGACCTGTATAAAGTCGTACCTTTCCCCACCACACTGAGGTGCACCACTTTGCTGACAACGTCGTTGTACTCGTAGTTTTCGTAGGAGAGGATGCGGTTGAAAAAGCACCGGTAAGTGCCCGAGTCATTGAAGGTGACATTTAACAGGTATATGGACGCATCTTGAATGTCTCTGCTCCTTTTGCTTCCGTTCCAGTCGACACGATCCACAAACTGGTCACTCTCAATGGTGGGGCCATCCTCATTGTAGGTGTACATCTGGACAACACAGAGATCATTTAAGGTTGTGTTCATTACCAGTTATATGCAACACCTTTGCATGAGTGACGGTTAAAATTAATTTTTCATTATTTATGTTATTCTTGGCCTTGGTGTAGCCGCTCAGTTTGTTTCCTCCCTTAAAGAGAACTTAATTCTGATTGGCTGCCCCCAATAAACAGAAGATCGGAACAGCTATGGGTGGAGCTTCTGTTCTCACAGCTAATACCAGGTGACTGAGATGACTATTAGGATATACGCACTCTATGACATCACACAGAGCCAAGGGTAGAAGAAACTGTCAGAAACAGAGCATTTGGCTCACAGGTGTTACTTTTAAAAACACTGAAACTTTGGCGTTGTCTAATATGAACATCCACCAATGAGCTATTATGTTATTTAGGCTACGATGTTGTAGGTTGTGTATTATTATTATTATTATTTTGGAAATGTGTTTCATATCTCTTGAAAATCAAGGATTTAGTGTAAAAACTGTCAGTAACTCGTAAACATTTATTGCTAAATGTTTGTTAAACCCTTGAATTAAAGCAGAAAGTGTACACTTCAGCTGTACCTTGATTGTTTGATTTCAAATTGGAAGCAACAATGAAAAAAATATGTCCAGGTTCATGAGTAAAAAACATACTCCATTATTTAGATGTATTTTCAGTTAATTGGTTAAGTAAACACACTTGACAGCTCCAAATGGATATCATGTGAGAGGAAAATACCTCGTTACCATATTGTAGATGGATGTGTTGCCTCCGATTTAAATTTGTCTACACCCCCAGTCACCCCATATGAAACATACTTTCCCCTGAAACTGTTCAGGCATATTTTTTAAAATTTTTAAAACGACCGTTCAGACACTACTATACTGAAATACATCCACGGCTACATTAACACAGCATGCACTGCGGCATCAAACAGAGAATCCAGCACAAGGTCAGCAGAGCTCTCTCTGACACTTTGATGACCTCAGTGGGGTAAAATGTTCCAATTGATTCCCATCTGAAGCTCATGACGGTCTCATCACTGGGTGCTATTATGTGACTGAGGACCGTACTGTAGGTGTCTATGTGTGAGTAAGTGAGAGCGACAGGAAGGAGGAGAGCTTTGGTGTGCACTATATATAAGTGCATATATAAATAGCTCAAGTCCTGAGAGAAGTAGCCCACAAGTTTGATTTTATGGATGCTTGCATGACTAAGACTTCCTGCTCCAAACCTCCCATATAGTCAGCAGTGCTGCTTGTTGTGTACAAAGCAGAATTTAAGGTCCAGCAGAGGTAGCGGCTTCGCTGTCCTCTGACAATCTGGGGATGGCCTGTTGGCCTGCAGAGAGCTCTGTCTGTGGGCCACTCTTGCTTGTACTGTTGTTGGTCTGTCAGCCGCAGAGAAAGTTACAAAACTCAAAGAGCTGAAGTGAAACAATGAAACGTGTCCATTGCAGAACTTTCAGTTGTTTTTCATGCTGTTCTCCTGGTGAACCCTGCTCTCACTCCCTTCTCTGTCCCACTGTTTTGCCATAAAGTGATTTTCAAGATTTACCAAAAAATTATTGCCTGTATTTAAACAGTTGTAAATGACTTGTTTACCTAAAATCTGTCAAACGTATCATCGAGTCATTTTTGGCCGGACAAAACATTTTTATCAGAAGGTTGACGCTCAAACCAGTTTTTGGCAAAATTACTTTTCTGTATCTTTCATTTATCCAGGTAGAAAAAGTGTCATTGACATAAATGTATTTTTCAAGAGACTTTGCAGAAATTGCAACAAGCATAAATAGCACCATAGTTCTGTAAAGATATTATTAAATTGGCCAAAAAGGATTGGGTTGATTAGAATTTAGGTATTATTTTATAGATAACCTCTTCATGAATCCAGTTAATTTACCAACACGAGGAGATATTACACATACATACATCAGAAACATCAGAAATCTGTTTGGTGCAACACCGGCCCACTTGTTGACGTGTATCTCATCCAGTTCAGCGATGCACAGTGAGGATCTTGGAAGACTAAAATTTGTTTTAATCTCCATCATCAAAACTGCAATTAGGAAATGAGAGCTCTTTTCCTGAAGGATATTGCTTCTCCTTCAAATGTACTGAGATCGTTTTGTGTGATAGTAACTGGAAGAAGCTCTGGCTTTTGCAGTTATTTTCTTCTACTTTAACAAGGTGAAAGAAGCATCCTTTAAAGTGCTCCACTGGTTTTATCCTACCGAAAGTGTCCTTAAAAAGACTCAAACCTGACATTATGTAATCTTACATGAGTTTGTCTTTCAGTTATTTTAGCTTTACCTCTACTCCTGCCTACTGAAACAGCATGTTTACGTTTATGTAAGTGATTCCCGATTGGTTTGGAAAGATATTTTATTTGGACTCCATCAAGACAATAACGCAAACTCTTGTGAATTTCTGATTAATCTGATTTGCTTTTAATTCTTTGCCAAATTTCATATTCACAAATGTAAGTTTCTAAACTGAAACGAATGCAGTTCCACAATCATATTCCTACTGTCGTCCCCCCTGAAAATATATTGAACAGTGTTTATTTTATATAAATAAAGCAGCAAGTTACTTCTATACTTTGTTCCTTCTTCTAATAAATGTTTATTTTAAAAAAAAAAAAGATGGGGGAAACCCAGATCTGCAGGGCCATAAATCCCACTTCATGGAAACACTCACCAGAAAAAAGTCAGCCTCCCCTTTTGGCCTGAAGTACCATTCGACGCTGGCTTCACCTCTCACCTCACTCCTTCTTTTGCAGGAGATGCAGCCCAGTTTAAAACCCTTGCCTGCTACAGCTTCAGTGTCCGAGTCCACCTCTGCACAGGCCCCGTGACACTGGTACACTGTTTACAAGAAAAGAAGAGAAGTCATCAGCCTGGGTTAACAAGGTGTCATAGCAAAACACTGCCAGGAATCACGCCCACTCACCAAACAGCGTGCAGAAGAAGGAAAATAGCAGAAAACGTAGTAGTGCCATAACTCCAGATGTTTTATCGAAGGAGGGGCCTCAAAAAGTACAACCCTAAAATGGTTCTTGAAGCTTTCACGGAGCCTAGATACACTCAAGCACTGAGCACCTCCGAGTTTGCAATAGCAGGAAGGATATTTGCAAATGTTTTCTTGTAGATTTCAGGAAGCTTATCTGTATTGTTTTTTTAAGTGCAGGCTGATGTCATGTGTTGGTGACAACTAGCAGCTAAACATGCATTGTAAAGTGCAAACCGTATACGCGTAAATGTAATGTCCCGTGGAACCACTCAGGTCTTTGGCTCAAGCCGGCAACAGTTTCCAGAATTCTGGTTGCAGAATTTATTGCCACAAATTATTGCTCCTTTTGAGACAGTTCCCCCAATTTACACACCCACTGGCCTCCCGCATCCACGCGGTGACCTTTTCTGCTATCAATAATCAAATAGCTTATGAAACGATCCAGATATCTGTTAACTCACAGTGCTCCCCAGATCCGCACCCTGAGGTTATGATTTTTTTTTCCTGAGGTCCTTTTAATTTGAGATGCAGAGAGCAATCAGTAGACCTCCCTGCGGCATGCTCCGCTCTAAATGTTGGAAAATTACAGAGAGTATAGACGCTTACAAGGTTAAAATGAATGTGTTCAAGAGTGCAACATGCCAGCTACTGAATAAACGTCAACAATACATTTACATGCCAGTGCATTTATAATCAATTTGCATGCTCTACGGCAGGAAACAAATGGCTACCTTTTACAGGGTACACGCTACCAGTATTTAATAGAGACCAGTCTAATGGTCTAATGGTAATTATCCTTAATCGGATCAATGAAATCAGAGCCACTGTCCTGATCAGGCCTCCTCTCCTCGAGCAGAGTCGTCTCTCCTGGAAAAAATATAGAAAAATACTGTCCTCTCCTGCGATGGCAGCTATATATTTTTTTGTATAATTTCAGCTATCTAATGACCCCGTGTTCGGAGAAGAGATGTTTCGTTCGCGTTGGCATTGCAGGTCAAACTGCGTGAGCGCACACGCAGGCATATAAGCCAGACACGCAATTTAAAAAACACACACACAACCCTCAAATAAATCCGTCCAGTGCTCAATTAACGGTGTTTTCTCCTGCGCCACAGCGGCACCTCTGTTGAGAGGCTGATGCTGCAGATGCACTGCGGTAAAAACAGCCAAGCGTGTGTGAGACAGGGCAGGTGCTGCATGTGACAGCTCTTTGAGCCTCTTCTGTAAGGTTTTTTAAACTGATGCTCATTTAACCCTGCCTCAAACCTGCTGCAGGGATCCCGGTGTGCGTTGGAAGCAAATTAAATGGAAAATGATAAATAAGAAAACGAGAACAGGGCGAGATGGCCCTTTAATTTAACTCCTTGTTGATTCATACAGGGCATCAGAGAGCTTCCACTTTCTGGACTTCTTGTTTTATAGGGGGCGCTAATGGGAGGTGACTCAAAAAATCCAGTTAAAATTACAGTAGGCTACAGTGAAGGAATTTTTCGTGTAATTATTTTAATGTATTTCCCAGTGTTTATTACACATTGATTTTTACCATTAAATGTTTGTGGAAACTTAAAAAATATATAATAATTTTGATGTATGGAAGAACTTTATTTAGGTGCAGGGGGTGGGTGGGGGTATTTCATTTTTTAAAAATCTTTTGCATTTTTAAAAGTGTAAACTTCATTGAGGAAAATTTGAAATTTTTATGATATTTTGTTTGGAGATACACGTTGGCGGTTTTATTTATTTTCACAGCACTATGAGCCGCTTTACTGTATCCGCCATTTTACTTTTGGGCATGAATCCACCAGTAGCTGAGAATTTCTAGCAACTAACCTCCTGACAGCGTCCCGTTCAACCACCACAACCATCACACATGTTGTTTTCTGTTGCGGTTTAACTTTTCTTCCACTGTTTATTTAACGCTTGTAAAAACGTGTGTCTTAGCAAAATGCTAGCTTTTGGGCAGCATAAGCTTCTCTGTGAGGACTAACTAAAGGACAGGAACATAGTTTTATTTCAGTACAGGCCCATTATCGATGAGATATGCGAAAATTAAATTACACATTGACCGTTTTGTCTAGAAGCGGTTGTTTTATCCGTGTTGCACTGTCAGCTAATTGAATATCTCCGGAGCGCCCCCTGCTGGGCCTCCAGCTGAATTGCAGCCAGTTTCTCGGGGATTGGGCTCTGTCAATACATGTAACAGTGGGTCTGTCAGTAACGTTTAATAATTGTCCATGCAGCTATTGTTTATTCAGCGACAGGTGAATCAACAGGTTAACGTGTGATGGCGTTTCGTGACAGTTCAAACCGACGTTTACACTAAACACCCACTCACGCCTTGTGAGGATGCTGCTTAGTCAACTGGCTATAAGCAGCAGCTGCGCCTGCGGGCAGGCTGCCGTTAGCCTCGTTTTATTAGCGTGATTTTTTTGAGATGGCGGTTAGCATGTGGAGTTTACCAGTGACGTTTTGCTGCAAATAGTCAGCGAGGCTCCATGTAAAACAACAAAATCTCGGCTCATCGAAGGTAAAGTCATTAAACTAACGTTTACTGGGCTAACTGTTGACTGGCTAATGTAGCTAAAAGCTAGCTTAACGCAGGGAATATAAACAATGAACCAAAAACTAAGGAGCGAATGTCTTCAGCCCTTCATCGTGTGAGTGCCGTCTTTAAAAGTAGATGGTGAAATAGTAGAGCATCGACGTGAGCAGTAATCACCAGGTGGTAAATTATTCGGGATGAACACAGCTGGTTATTAATAAATCAGCCCTATTTATCCCATATTCGGGAAATGCTATCGTTACAGCACTTAAATTGAACATTAAAGATAACACCCGGATTATCTGGCAGATGGCTTTCTGGTAGGCGGATGTATTGAATTATAGAGTGTGATGGCATGTGGAAGGGAAGATTTTGTGTATCTCTCCTTGTGGCAGTGTATCTGAAAAGCGGCTCTGCTGTCTGTTTAATAAGTGTTGCAGAGGGTGGTCAAGATTATCTATGATGGATAGCAGACTGTTCAGTGGCCTCGTCTCGACCACAGCTCTTCCATAAGTGTCGTGTGTGCAGCCAGTCACAGAGCCAGCCTGTCTGATCAGTTTATTCAGTATGTTGGAGTCACCAGCTCCCCAGCAGACTTCAGCAAAGTGCACTGTGCTGGCTAAAATTGGGTGATCTGCAGCATTTTGCTGGATGCTTTGAAGGATCTCAGTTTCTTTAGGAAATAGAGTCTCCTATTACCCTTCTTGTAGACAATCTGTGTTGGTTTTCCTGATTTGGATGCCTGGAGTAGCCCTCTACTTCAACACTCTGTCCCAGGATAGGTCTTGGATATGTAGCTGCCCTCTTCCTTCTGAAGTTAGTCACCGTAACTGTGGTCTTAGTCACATTCAGAGGTAGACAATTCCTCCTAGACTACTTCATCGGTGGGCCCAGGCAAGTCTCTGGTGTGAGGGAGCTAGTCAATAGTTGTTAAGCCCTGATAGTGTTGAGTTCTTCGGTACAGGAACCAAACAGCATGTTTTCCATAACACTGATATTAGCATCATTTTACCTGACATTTGAGGTAAAATGATGAGGTGAAATTGGTCTTCATGAAATTACTCGTAAGCAATTAAAGCTCAATCAGAGGATAATAGATTAATGTACCAGCTGATCTTTTCTGCGGTGAATGTTAGCAGCCTTCTTTTGTGGAAAACAGACAGTGTTATTGCATATTTGAATGGCATAACAAAACATATATTAGTCTATAATGCATTATATGTATAAGTGTGGATTAGAAAAATAATAACTACATGTGTAGTAAAATATGAGAAAACAACTGACAACTTTTGTGCCTTTCCTCTAGGTTTCTCTGACCATGGATCCGACCTGCAGTGGGTCTGTGGCTCCGGCCGGTTTGACGGTCCAGGTGTGCTTCCCAGGCGCCAGAGCAGCTGTTTTGGACAATCTGAACCGGCAGCGGGAGGAAGGCAGGCTGTGCGATCTCTCCATCCAGGTGCAAGGTCAAGTGTTCAGGGCTCACCGCTGTGTCCTCGCTGCATCCTCACCTTACTTTCATGATCAGGTAGGGCAGAGCATATTCATGCAGGGTTGAACTTGTTGGGGTTTACTGTCTGATGTTGCACTCCAGTAATATAGCACTATTAGAATACCTAAAATCATCTCTGCATGTAGAGTGGGTGACAAGAGACGAAGGGAGAGACACCACTTCACAGCCTTTATGAGCATATCACCCACTTGTTTTCTACTCCACATTTTGAGCTTTAATATTTACATTTTGGCCACAGCTGGCAAACATGTTTAAAAGCTGTATTATTAACTGTTGGAGTGCAATCCACTGAAAAAGATACCTGCTAATTAATACGTAGTAACATAAGCTGATGGTTATGATAAAATATTTGAATTTCACTCACCAAAACTGAAGCAGAAAATCCTTGGGTAGTCTGTACCTCACAGTAGCTCAGATAATTTCATCAAACAGCACAAACATGGTGGAAATGTCCACATCAGTGACTCCAGTTAGCGGAAACCTAGCTTTTGTATAAAAAGCAGGTGTCTTAAGCCTCCCTTATAGTTTCTTTAGCTGTTTTTCTATGTTTAAAATGGCTAACAAACTGAGCAACAGTTTGTTTTTGTAAAGGCACAGGGTTTGTAAAACACTGGCAGAAAACCTGTTTATGTTTATATTTCAGTCCAGATGTCAAAGTGTGTCTTTGTTTCTGTCTCTTCACAGGTGTTACTGAAAAATGTTACAACTGTCTCCCTGCCCTCAGTCATGGACCCAGTTGCCTTTGAGAGCGTCCTGAGTTCTGCGTACACTGGCCAGCTGAGCATCGTGCATGACGATATTGTCAACTATGTCACCGTGGCCAGTTTCCTCCAGATGTGGCACATCGTGGACAAATGCACCGAGATCCTGAAGAGGCCTCGGTCCTCAGCAGAGGTCGCCTCTGGGGAGGCTGCCGCCGCAGCTCACCCCGGCTCTGCATCTCGCCAGCAGTCCCCGAGCAGCACGGAGTGCCTGTATGCAGAAAGGGAGGGAAGGAGGAGGGAGAAGAAGCCAGATTCACTGCCTCCTTTGGCTACATGGAGACGCCCACAGCAGTTCTCAAGATGGGGACGCCCTCGACCCTCATCAGCCCAGCACTTGGCTGATTCACAGCTGGACAGCCTTCCTGGCTATGTGGAGACTGATTACACCAGTTGCGAGGAGACATGGGTATCGTGCAATGCTAAGACGAGTCACTTTACTCATGACGGACCTGGACACAATGCCCGGCACCATGGGGGGTTTTCGGGTGCTGAGGCTTTAAAGCAGAAAGTCAGATTTCAACAGCGGGGGGCACCACAGACCTCTGATCGACCACTTGATAAGAATAGAGAGAGTGGGGATGGTGATGAGACGCAGGATAAGAGGAGGAGTGAGAGAAGAGAGATTGAGGCGGATGAAGGAGTAGGAGAAGAGACGGGGAAGAAGGAAGGCTTTGCACAAATGGGACACTGTGGTAAGATGGACAAATATGAACAGCATTAAAGAATCCTTTTTAGACACTATTTGTTATTAGGATTTTTACTTTTCTTGAACAGCAGTTTTTTCCAAATATAAAGAAATTTGCAGCTTTTGTGGGGATGATTTGGACTGACATTCAACAGCAGTGCCCTGACATTTACTGTAAATGTTACTGAAAGTTAATATATTTATATATTATAAAATAAATACAAGAATTTAAACATCTTATTTATTGGTTTCAATTTAGTAAAATTCTGATTTATGTCAGCAGTGGATATAAATATAAATAATGTTGAATCTGACCAGATAGCTGGGTCATATATTCTTTCTCTTTGTGCATTTTCCCAGTGAATTTAATAAAATGTGCTTTTGTTCCTTCTTGTCTTCAGCAGACTTTCACTCAGTTTCGAATGAAAATGACGAAGCTGGACATGCTGCAGGGAAGCAGAGTGCAGACGTGATGAAGCAAAGAGATTTGGTAGGAAGCGATCCAGCCACAGACCTGCCCAGTCTTCATGGTTGCCAAACAGGTGACGCAGTTCCAGACCCTTCCTGCCCGTCCTCAGCCAGGCTTCAGTGGCAAACAGGTGCCTGGTCTCAGCAAGAGCAGAGGCCTCAGGAAGGAGAGGGTGGCAGCTGCAGTAAAGATGAGGATGATGAAGAGGAGGAGGAGGATGTGGATTTTGAATGTTTCACAGAAGCGACCTATAGGAGAGGCACTTACGATGAGATTGAAGATGGCACAGGACAGGTTTCCCAGCGGCCTTTGGTCCCCGTATCTCCTGACTTTACAGTGGCGGGCGCGGAGGTGAATTGGCAGGGTGGCTCTTTGACCCCTACCTCCAGTCGCCATCTCTCCTCATCTTCTGCTGCATTTCCACCGCCCCCTTCACCTCCAACCCCATCTTCATCATCCTCAGTGTCCCTCGCTGCTGCGCCCTACACGGGCAAAGTACACTTCTGCCACTGTGGGAAAGCCTACACCCTGAAGAGTATGCGTGACCGGCATGTGAAGATGCAGCACCTCAATTTACGGCCCTTTGGGTGTCCTGTTTGCACAAAGTCCTTCAAAATGAAGCACCATCTCACTAAGCACCTTAAAACCCACGGAGGGCTGCGGCCCTATGAATGCAGCCTCTGTGGGAAGAAAGTCATTTGGAGAGACAGCTTCCTGAGACATCAGGCCCGATGTGAGAGACTTGCTTCCAGCTCCTCGGCGAACAGCAACAGTGCAAGCGCAGCAGCAGATATGGATGATGGCTACAGTTATGGATTTGATGAAGGGGAAGCCTTTCTCCCCACTGGAGGACAGGTGAAAGTTGAGGAAGTGGATTTTCATAAGGAGATAGAGGATGGGATGGGTGGGCTTTTGGGTAGTGTTTCTGGGATAGTTGCTGAGCTAAGAACCCAGACGCAAAACTTGGACCCTGGCAGTCACGTTTTTAAAGAGGAGGCCAGCGAGAGCTTTACCTGAAATTAAACGTTTATGTGGAAAATGGTGATTTAAAGCACTTACTGTAAAGTTTGAAGAAGGATTTTGCTTAAATTGCCATGAAATGTCATCCGATCTTTACACAATCTGAATAAACGAAAAACACAAGCAGTTATACTTTTCATGCTTTTATTTATGAAACATTGAGCAATCACTCAGTGCTGGATGGAAAGAATAAGCGAACCTTTGTGCTAATGAGTTCTCAGAAAAGCTGCTTGGAGTCAGGTGTTCCAATTAAGGCAATGAGATTTGACTTGTGGGATGTAGAGGCACTTATCCCTATAAACAAATGTGTACACAGTCTGATTACTTACAAAGCCTTTTCTGAAATTTATATAAAGTGGAAATATAGGACAGGCACTACTCTTTTTTTTCCAAAGGCCACAGAGACCACAATATATCTGCAAACAATATATCTACACTTACTAAAATAATTAAAAGATATACAGAAAACTTTTGAATAACAAATAGTGTTAATGGAAGGATTTTGCTAAGTAAATAAGTTTGCAAAAGACCAGATGGATGTTCCAAAACAGTTCTGTAATAATTTTCTGAGCACAGTTGAGACAAAAGTCAGTCTTACCATCCACCAACTGGATGCTTTCCAGGCATTGAGAGAGTAATACGTTTATAGCGGCAGTTCTAAATCTGATGCTTAGAAGAGTTTGGGAAGATGCAGTAAGACAGGAAATATTATTGACCTCAATGCTGTTAATGTTTGTACAACTAAATAAATTCAATAGTTTACTTACCGTTTTAGAATAAACACTGTGGGATTACTCAATGTGTTCAATAAAGACATGAAAAGTAAAACTGATAATTTCCGAGTTTGATCAGATAATTAGTAATCAGTTAAAGTGTTGGTGATCCCAAAGGATTCGTCAGCTTTCTGCTGTATGTACATAAACACTTTAAAAGATGGAAATGTATAACACAACAAATCTTTGAGCCACTGCTTCAGTTTTGTCCTTTACATGTGCATTATTTACAGGCCATGGTTATTTTGAAAAACATGAAAAAAATTTTTTCTAATTTCAAGTGATCCTTTTTCATTTTGCAGCGTCACATAGGCTCAGTTTTTGTTTAGTGATGCTTAAAACTCTACCAAGCAGTGTTGTGAATGTACTTCTCGCATTTTGCACATAAATTATTTGCCATTAACCTTTAACACAAGGATAAAAATGCTTTTTTCCCGTGCCATGCTGATGTCACTTATGTGAAGAAAAAAAAATCATGGTAATAAAAGTAGTTTTGTTTCCTGGTTTTGGTGATCTGTGATCATTTTAAAACATGTCACTGAGGCTCATTTTAATATTGCGTGTTATTTTAGAGCACTGAGGCCATTTTTAAATATTTTGTTAAATGACTTCTCAAGAAAGAAACTTAAAATCAATGGTGATGAGATTACAGCTTTATCTAGCAGTTGCTGACAAAGCCAGTCAGTGTATTGGCACCTGAGAGGCTAACACTGGGCTCCCGAATAGCTTGTTAGATTTATATGAAGTTTAGCATCTTTTCCAGGTTGAAACAGGTGACTTTGGGTTTCTAGTAGATAAGTGTGATCGTCTTCCCTGTGAGACGAGCTCTACCAGTTACATTTAGGCTTGCAGGGTGTGAACACTGATTTATAATTTTTCCATTTTAGGCTAACACAGTGGATTTTAAATCAAGCTATTAAGATATGATTGAGGTGGAGACTATCAGTTTAAATTCAAGTGGTTCAACAAAAGCAATATATAACTGGGAAAGGCAGTTGACTTTAAAAAAAGTAATTCCGGTGACTGGAGTAGATTTTGTTAATTTCCTCTGTTGTATTTGGGAACCATTTATTTTTGCTATCAGTATGAGGTCCTTAGAGATGTTGATGTAAGTGAAGGAGGCTATGATTAGACTTAAAAAAACAAAATGAATACCAGAGGGAGACATTATTTTAGGAGTGACCAGTCGACAGTTTGGTACTTTTCTAAAACGAAAGAATGCAGTAAACACCAATAAATCCACAACTAAACTGGATTCTTGCAGTTTCTTTCATCGGTTAAGAAAAATCCCTTCCTAGTGGAAATTTGACCAACATAAACAAATCTTACATTTTTGAGGAGTTAGAAATGTTTTTAGATGAATAGCCTCTTATCTAAAAATATTTGAAAAGTACTGTATATGCAGCATTTTCCCACTGGTCAATATTAAAAGATTTTTAAGCAGCATTCCACACTGCTGTGTGTTTTTGGAGGACATAAAACACTGAGGTTTAAAGAAACATTGCAGATAATTTTAGAACCCTCAGGCTGATTTGAAACAATCTGGAATTCATGTTTTAAACAATGCTGAGATTGTCGTAGAACACTAGTGTGTAGATAGTGGTGGCCATTCTAGAACAACGGTGTGCAACATTCCAGAATGCAGAAGTTGATTTTTAAGCATTCATGGCCATTCTACAACACCGATGCTAATGTGAAAAATTCTAGAACTCTGAGACTGATTCTAAACTTACTAGAGCACGGCACATTCTAGAAAACAGGTGTCGAACTCCAGGCCTCGAGGGCCGGTGTCCTGCAGGTTTTAGATGTGCCCTTGATCCAACACAGCTGATTTAAATGGCTAAATTACCTCCTCACCGTGGCTTGAAGTTCTCCAAAGGACTGGCAACGAACTAATCATGTGATTCAGGTGTGTTGACCCACGGTGAGATCTAAAACCTGCAGGACACCAGCCCTTGAGGCCCGGAGTTGGACACCCCTGTTCTAGAATGTATGTTTTAAACAATGCTGAAGTGCTGTGTATATTGGTGATCATTCTAGAACAACAGTGTGCAACATTCTAAACATTGATGGTCATTCTAGAACATTTTAGAAACATTCTAGAACATTTTAGAAACATTCTAGGCTGATCTGAAACATACTAGAATGTGTTTTTTTTTAACAATGCTACAAGTTTATTGAACACTAGTTTTTCATTGTAGCTAATTGTAGAAGACTAATGCATGAATTATGCTTCATTGGGAAATCTACAATGTTAACCCTTCAATGTAACCTTCCATGTAGCCTGATGTGCACCACCTGATGTGCACCTCCTGAAAAATATAACTACACATCGGGTTGATGCAGGCTGCCTCGACTTCAATGGCATGGAAATGTGGTGGACGGCTAAAAGGAGTTTCTGATTACGACGTAAGTTAGGATGCAGCTTTCCTGCAGAAGTCTAAATCGAGCTTTAGGCTCATCTTAAAACCTGGGTCATTTATGGTCATTCTCATAACAGTCTCAATAACTGTTTGTCGGCTCTTAGTCACCTGCTGAGTTGTGTGCATAAGAACAGATTGCTTTTTTTATAGTGGAGAAATTCTCACATTCAAAATTCAGTAAACAGGTGCTGCTTTTGGATATAGTATTTGCCCCATTAGAACACATTTAGAATGCTGCCTTGCAGCACAATGATGGGGCACAAGAGGTCTCTGTAGCTCAACACTGCATCAAGCCATTCTAGTCAAAAACTACACTATCTGTGATAACATGATCTAGAGATGCCAGTGAATGGGACTGCTGATTAATATATTTGGATGTTTTCAGAAGGGATAGTCTATAGAAATAGCAAACATGAGGTCCTGACCATCAAAGAAGGAAATGACATAACACAGAAAATACATTTTTGGCTTGCAGAGCCCTATAGCTTAGAGAGAAATGTTACTGCAGTACAGTTAAAAATCATTTTATAGTAATGTTTTGTCACATTAGACACTTGTATGGCTGGATTAACTGTGAAGATGAACTGGCTGAGTGTACAGTTTGCTCTTTATATGAGTGCTCAAATGTGCGTGACGTAACATGGATTATAGACCTCTGAGCCAATTATTGAATTATTCAGAGAATAAGCAGCTCAGTGATTATTCTGCTTTTAGAGGCAGTAGTCCATGAAAAGTTCTATCTCACCGTTATTTCTAATGATGAGAAACACTGTTTTTCCCACTTCTCAGTATTGACAAGGGAGTCTAACGAGGATGACTCATCCTTGTTTAGTGTTTAATTAAATGTAGGACAGAGTGTCCTGCTTGATGTAGTTGAGATCTTGTTTTTTTCACTCTGCAAAAGACTTTGATATTGGGATTATCGTCTGACGTAGACGACTGGCCTCGAGAGAATATTTCAGCAGTGTTTGGGAGCTTTTTATGGCATGGATCATCGCTGAGTTACAACAGGGGCTTATCAGTTTACATTTTTTTCCTCTCAGTTTTTGAGCTGCTAGGTCAAACTATAAGCCTTCTAAGCTGCAAGAAGGTAACAGGGTCAAATTTTGTAATTTTTTAAAACAATTTGGCAATTCAACAAAGACTCTTAATGGGTAAAATATTGAAAATTTATGAAGTATGGTTACAAATCTCCCAGTAGAAGGCTATTACTTACCTTAAATGAGCTTAAATGAGCAGAAATGTAATTTTCTCTTTCTTTCATAGTACTAGAAATTTATATTTCTTTATTTATTTGAGTTTATTTAAGACGTTAGAATATATAACTTCATAATAACGGGAAGCGGTGCAAGAAGAAATCTTATAAGCCCGCCCTTTGTACAAATGAATAGTTTAACATAAGGTATTTCACAATTGCAGAATGCCTCTATGCATACTTGCAAATGTACCTCAGCATCAACACACATACAACACATACACATACAGAGCACACTATATTTCATACATTCATGTGCTCAAGGACAAAATAGGAAGTAAGCATAATAAATTGGAATGGAACCAATGAACAGCTCATTTTCTACATTATTATTAGGGACACATTATCTTTGTGTAGTGTGTCTGTGTGAACTATTGTGTTGTTTGTTTACATTAAACTAATGATTAATTTAATATGTGTGATGTGAGGCACGATAACTTGGTACTAAAACAGTCATTTCTGTTCTGAGCCTGTCATTTTCCACGTCTCTGTGTCAAATTGCTTATGTCTCATGGTTTGTGTTTTATTTTGATAGTCCTTGTCCCATGTCAGTGTATCTAGTTTTGCGTCCCCTTGTCTCTTTATGTCTGATTAGTTCCAGCTGTGTTGCCACCTGTTCCCCATCCTCTCGTTATCCTGCCTGTGTATTTTAGCCCTCAGTCTTCCCCTGTTTGTTGTCACGTCATACTGTCAGTGCTAAGTGCTGTGTGTGAGTCTTCTGTGCCCCTAGTATTCTCCAAGTTCTCTGTTGTAGTGTACTTCCCTAGGTTTTATGTTTCTGGTTTCGTTTTCTTGTATTCAGTGTAGAGTTTTTCCGGGAAATAGAGCTGCTGTTTTAATTTTACTTTTCCGTTTGCCAAGTGCTGGATTTGGGTCCTCATCCTGCCTGCCACACAGCGAAACATGACACTATACAATATTTTATACTCTGTTTTTTGCATTACTTAAACGGGAAAAGGCATAAAGCTTTAGAAGTGCAGCTATTTTTATTGTCTGTTCAACCTTAAGAATATAGACTGTATATAGGTGGTTATGTTCTTCTTCAAGAACGTAACCACCGTGACATCATCATATGATTTGATTTGATTTGATTGATTAGCATTCAAATATCTCAGTGAAGACAGAACAAAGATCTACCACAAAGCAAGAAAGCATGAGACAAGGCTAATCAAAAGGTATTGGCTGAAGCATTTGCTTATTACGCCAAGCCTTTTAACAAAAGATCCTTTTGCATGCAGCTCCTGTACCCAGGGCTCGAAGCAAATAATAAAACAATAATTATAGTCCTAATGTGAGGCCCTGTTCTGAGAATTTGTTGCTGTTCCTAACTTCATGAGGAGTGAGAGCTCGGTCTGACTGAGATACCAATAAACAGCAGATACTCTCATACACCAGCGACTTATCATGCATAAGGTAAACATGCCTTAAAGCAGGGGTGGGGAACTCCAGGCCTCAAGGGCCGGTGTCCTGCAGGTTTTAGATCTCACCCTGGGTCATCACACCTGAATCAAATGATTAGTTCATTATAGGCCTCTGGAGAGCTTCAAGACAACTTCAGGAGGTAATTTAGCCATTGAAATCAGCTGTGTTGCATTAAGGATACATCTAAAACTTGCAGGACACCGGCCCTCGAGGCCTGGAGTTGAACACCCCTGCTCTAAAGCATCTTGTGTTTTATCCTCCTCCTAAACTCTAGCAGAGACTATATTTCACATATATTTGAAACTACTGACTGAGAAGAAGCTCATCGGGAAAGTTTTTAACTGAGTTCAAAATAATCTAAAAACCATTTTCTCATCACTTTCTATGCAATCAAACCTTATTAAAAGGAAAAGAAAAAACAGTTTTAAGGACTTCTGGCTTGATCTTTATGACTAAAGTCCATCTTTTACATACAGTCTATGCATTCGACTAGTTGTGTCCACTTGTTTTCAGGCATTTTAAGCCTAGCAGACTGTCCCCTTACCACAGACGTGAAAGCGTTATTATCTGGTCAACGTTCAGCAGGAACGCTAGCGTGCACATTCAATGTCACATTTTTTGCTCAGAGCTCATTTGAATCATATGTTTGGTAAATCATAACAATTAAAATGCAGCAAAGACAAGGGAATGATCTGATTTTAAAACATTTAATAACTCTTAAATGTGAAAAAAGTAAAGGTGTTTATTGCAAGTTAGGCTGTACATTACAAACAGGAAATTTACATTAAGAGGAAACACAACACTTATTTAAGTATCAGTTCCTATTCCCGTAGCACCACCACACATTAGCCATCTCATCTTTACAGTGCTTTTGACCATTCAGTTAAAGTGAACATACAAACATCAAGTAGAAATAAGAGTGGCAGTGTAATTTATTACAAACAAAAAAAAATAAATCACAAAATATTTGTCAGAACACATGAATCCAACATCCTGTCCTACAGTACTGTGCTCCTCGTGCCACCTTGCTGCTTCATCCTTAAACCTTTGAACCACTTGCAAATTAACCATCAGCTATAAAACATGTCAGCCATCCTCTGGAAAAACACAAATCACCATAAAACTTAAATGACGACAGAACAGATAAAGAAAATCACTAAATGAGGCAAAAGCTACAGAAAAGACAACAGAATAGTTTTAGCACATTTCTCAGGTGTGAAACAGTGCATTCGAAAGGGCATTTTTATCTTGTTTTGATAGAGTTGGGAAGCATCAATATCATACATGGTGATTAATTACACTGAGGCAAAGAAAACTTAAGCAGTGGTGTTAAAAACAATATTAGAGTCCACTACTTCTATAGGTTTCCAGTTGCATTTTACAAACGTGTGGCTTTGTGACATGCTCAAGCAGAAACGGGACCACCCTCTGTCACGATTTCACATGTGAAAGTTTGTTTGGCTTGTGTGTCGTGTGAGCTCTGTGTTTCTAGGAAGCAGCGAGATCCATAAAGCATCAATCGTGTACAAAATGCAGACGACAGCAGACATAGAAGAAACAAACACCTGCCATGAACAAACCTCAGACAGCAGACACTAGCACCATCAGACAATGATTTTTATGGTAGGAGACTTTACTAAAAGCATGACTGAACCTCTTACAAACAGCTAAATAATTCCTCAGAAGTAGGATTAAAAATAAAAAGAGGATTTTTACACTAATGTTGTGTCTCTGTCTAAAGATAAAGGAGGATCGTGTTAGTTTGTTAACATCTCTTGAGGTCGTGAGTCTGCCGCAGGCGTATCTGTCTCTTCTTTTGGTCTCGTCGGTGTCGGATCTGCGGTTTGGTCCTCAGTGGAGAGCTTAGAAGATGGTGCTCCAGCGTTTAGAGGGTGCACGGGACTTGCCTTCTCCCTGGAGAGAAGAAGAAGTGGACATGAGGAGGTTGAGAAAAACATTAGTTTTCCTGCCGCAGCCACAGATAACAGCAATCTGGGAAGATATTTGGTTAAAACAGTGTTGAAAGTTCATGAACGAGGTGATTGTCCAAAAAAACGTTGCATTTAGTGGCGCTGATCCACACTGAAAATAAAGCCTCAAAAACATCGAGGTAGATGGCATTGGATGAATTTGGGCTTACATGTAAAAGTGAAAATGTGGCTCTAAAGCTTGTTAGTTTATTATGATGACAGGCTGCAGTAAAAGCATGATGATGAAATGATCGTATTTACATCCTACTCACTGATCTCTGACGAGAACATCACTGTTGCATTTGAGCAAACACAAACAGGAAGCAGTGATCGTGAAATCCAGGTTTACAGGCAGAAAGGGGGAATTCTGGGTAACGCAAAGAGGCAAACGTTCTGCGAGCTCACCAGGTTGAAGAGTCTGGACAGCGTGCTTTGGTCTCTGCGCCTTCTGACTGGTGACTTTGTGCTCTCGGCACGCGGTGACGTGGCCTAGAAAAAGATGCCTTATAAGCACAGGTGGAGAACTGGAACCAGCTCCAGAATCCAGCATTGCCTCACTGCATAACCTTTAAGCAATTCATTTTACATGGACAGCCTTTTCCTCTCCATGAGATTAAAGATATTTTCCCCCAGACAATCAGAGATATCAAACTACTTCAACAAAATGCCAAACACAAAAAAAACTATTTAACATTTTGTTACAAAGGGCGCCGTTTTTGCTGTTGCTGCACAAAAAACACATAACCACCAGTAATATGACTGCAAACCTTCTTTTTAATGATCTCCATCCTCTTTAAATGCATTAGGATGGACTCCTTGGTATTTGGGTTTGTGCTTTCATTGTGTTTGGCTACGAGTTGAATTTCCTTCTTTGATATTTAAAGTGAATTAGTGTGCAAAATAACAAAGTGCAGGTATGTGGTTTCTCTGCAACAGCAAAGAAGAAAGTTGTCTTTGATCTGTTATTGTGAGTAGACATGAAAGGAGGGAAATATGAATGTGTGACTGGACCAGATTTCACCTAACAGTAACCTTTAGGGGAAAGAAGATGGATGACAAGGAGAAGATGGGGTCCATGAGAAGAGACACTGACACAAAGGGTGTAAGTGGCTGATCAAATGACACACAAAGAGTTGTCCACAGTGGCTGGACAGATAAGAAGACACAAAGGAGGTGGCAGACCAGAACAGATGGATCGGTGAGTCATCTCTGGAGAAGTTGATGAAGGTGTTACAGAGAACTAGAGGTGTGAAAGAGGAGAGGGGGGGAGAGGTCCTAAGAAAAAAGCGTTTACCGGCTGTGGTTCATAAATAGTTGAGCGATTTCAAAGTCATCCAGAAGCAGTGAGTCGCTCTGGATTGAAGCAAAGAAGGGAGGGAAATTGAAGTGTAATGAACTTATCAATAAATCAATAACTGTATCAATAATTTCCAAGCAGCAAGTCAATGAATGAAATTGATTTTCTGTGGCATTCATCCAGGCTGATCTGCTGTAACTGTGCCTTTCAGGCCTTGCGTGTGAATGCTGGTGAATCAGGACGTGAATGCGACTTGATTCATCGCGCTCCGGTATAAAATGTATTTCTCTTCAGGGAGGAAAGCAGTGAAACACAAAGTAGGTTAGGAAACAGGTGACACTGCAGACAAAGGACATGTTGCAAAGAAGAGGTTGACAGACAGATTTAAATGGGATGATTGCAGACGCACAGAGCGGCGCAGTCAGCAGTGGGGCTTTTGTATAATTTGAGATGGATCGAGTGACGTACCAAACCCAAGACGTCTCTCCACTGGACATGAAAAAGAAACAGATAACGACATGGTGAGATGAGCAACAGTACGATTATGATGCCACCTGCACTGGTCTCAGATTAGCTTTGTGGTAGCAGACAAGTCGATGTGAAAACTCTGATTTTATCCAGTCCCTCCATGATCTCCACTGCTATGATCTAGCTTTTAAAAATGTTTCGGTAAAGGTTCCTAAAAAAACATGAAGAAACTGAAAATGGATGCACATATAAAAAAAAAAGAGAAAAGGTTTGGTTTCCTGTCCAGTTATCTCATGATCCTTGATCATGTATTTATCCAGTACCAGAGTGGGAATCTGCATTTTAGAGGAATATGTGACCCTTATAAAGAAATTGCTTTGCAATAATAAGACAAATATAAGAATACAGATAGATCCCCACACAGAGGATTACTAATAATCCAGTAAACATCAGCATAAATAAGATGACTTGCTATGATATTTTTTTTCCAGATATTCATTCAATAAACGTATGAACTATAACCTTAATATTACATAATGGCACCATCATCAGGTCACAGTCTTGGTTTGCTCAGTTATAACCAATTATCTATTTGTCTCACTAAAATCAGCCTCAGCTTTAGTTTATGTTACCATGATAACACCAGGATAGCAACCATGGTGATGTGTGAAATTAGGTACACATTACATTTTAGCTTTCATTAACCCTTCAAAGCCCAAACCGTGTTTATGAACTCTTCTGACAAATATTAAAAAATACATTAAATATCATTTTTGTGCAGTTTATTGCTGGCAGTTTGAAAAAGAAAAACAATAAGTGGGTTACGGTTAAAGAAAATCTCGCTGGTGATGCAGAGGTCTCTATCTATTATGATCTTATTATCTGATATTTTCTTATTTATGGCTTATAGTGCTGTCTGTGATTATATCAGCTTTTTCCTTTGTAGGACATTTAGATAATCTCTGTGAACACAGGTGAACTCTGTTTCATCCATTTGTTTATGGGTGAAAGACCCACAGTGCACATTTAGATCCACAGGACACTTCATGGCTCTCCAGTGATTTTGTAACCATTACACGAAGGCACCTTCAGCAAAATGCTGAAAATGAGTAAAGTGAATTTCCACAATAAGATGTGAGATGCAATTAGCAGAAATTGTGGTGGGAAATTTGCAGTCATGACAGTATCAGTAAAGTAACCACTGAGACAGATTTTAGGTCAAATATCCAAATCTCATTTTTAGGCTTCTCTAAATAAAGAACTTTGATTCTGCTGCTTTTATAGCAGAGTGCATTTATATCGGCAACAGTTGAGTATTGATTTCAGTTTTACTTCTTTGAAGTCTGGGTGCATGTGCAGTTGGTGCATTCAAGACACAAAAAATGAATTACATAAAAAAATAAAAATAAAGTCAGGACTGCAGATGTCCTCATAGACCTTCATTATCTAACACTAAAATGTGTATCTCTCAGGCCTGAGCAGACCCTAGCAGACTGACAGTAAGCATAATCGATGCCTGCAAAGTGCAAAATTCTTGATGTAATATCCAACAGTAAAATCTGCTAAATTGGCTAATTTTAGCTTGCGGTTTTGTACCTCCACTTTTTAAGATAGTATTAACAAGATTTCTGAAATAAACTCAATTTTGGATTAAATATTACCCAAAATAAGTGACTGAGTCCACAGACTCAGGAGGAAAGTGTTTGCAGAGGTCAAAAAGGGAGTTTTCATATAAACTTGTATAGGACCTAAATCGTTTTTGCTTCTACAACTGTCGCCATCTTGTGGTCTTCGGATAGAATGCAAGTTTTAGGTACTTCCCCTTTTGAGGTTAGGAAGCTACATTCATGTTTTATGCTATCCAAGTGACAGCCAACCAGAAGAGGTTTTGATTTAAAAAAAAAGGTGTGGCCTTAGAGGGAAATGAGCTTAAACAGCTTAAGACAGAGGAATGAACTGAGGGGCTTTTGTAACATTCAGTTTATCTTACTATATAATGTCTTTGTCTCTATATTGATCCTTCTCTTTCTTCTCCTTCACTTCACCCCCCTAAAGACTGCAGCATATGGCTGCTCCTCCCTGAGCCTGGCTCTGCTGGAGTCCTCTTCCTGTTAAATGGCAGTTCTTTCTTCCCACTGATGCCAAGCGCTTGCTCACAGGGGTTCATCTGACTGTTAGGCTTTCCTCTTTAAAATGATTGGATCTCTATTTAACTATAAAAAGGTGAGGTGATTGTTTTGACTTTGTTTTGGCACTTCATCAACAAAATTGAATTTAAACCTGAAATGATAAAGAGTGATTATTTTAACCTTTGATTGCTGCAAAAACACTTTATCTTCATCCTGTGGTTAAACCTTTGGAATAATTAAAAACAGATATGGGTAAAGTGGGACTCACCCTGGATTTAGGACGAGGAGAGGAAACCTGAGGAACACCAAGCAACAACAACAACAACAACAACAACAAGAGAGTGACTGATTGTTCAGAGCAAAAAAAACCAAAACAAAAACAGAGCAACAAACTCAGATATGAAATAAACAAAAAGTGCTGAGCTGCTGATTGAAATTTCCCCAAAATCTTTTTTATCAATATGCAAATGAAGGAGTCATGCAGCACTCTAATCACTGAGATAGGCGAGGAAAAACAATTTAACCAGCTGTTTAAAAAAAAACAAAAAACATTGCCACACTGTTGATGCCAAGAGTTAGAGCCAAAGAAAATACTGGAGGAAATTTGTTTTTTCTGCATTATGAGTTATGCAGTTTTTGGCAATTTCAGGGGATTACATCAAACAAATTTAACTGAATGACGCTCGGCGGGGTTAGCGTGACCCAGCAACAAAAAATAGCTTTTATAAAGGTAAGTAAAACATGTATGGAATGGCATGAATAACGTGTGCGTGCAAGTGGAACTTACAAAGCTCCTGAAGAAATGCACAACAGCATTTTCATTAGTCCGACGGCGGGAAGAGGACTGCTGGGGTGAGGCGGCCAGATGACCCCGGAAAGACCCCTGAGAAGATAAGCAGAGGTCAAGTAACTGCATATATTTGTTTAACACATGTTCACCTGACTGTATGAAACATTCATTTTTCTGCAGTGTCTTCATGATAGAACAGATTGGGATGAGCTCACTTTCTCTGATGAAAGTCAGCACCATGCAGCTGCAGAATTATAGCTTTGATATTTCCTAATTGTTGTCAGATCTGAGTGACAGAGAGGACATTATCAAGATGATGTTTTTAAGACTGATGATACAGATTGAACCTCATATATGCAAATCAATTTTTAATGATTTTGTAAATGTTCAAGGTTTAAGGGTTCAATAAACACTCCTTTTAGAAAAAAATTGAGTGTTCTGGGAATTATTTAATGGTTCAGACTTTAAAGTTTTAAAGGCAAAAGCAATGAAGACAATGAGAGGAGATGTATCCCTGATGGTCATCTAAGGCGAGCTGTGAGATCAGAAGCAACCCCTACATATTGCTGTAAGCCTCTGTTTATGTGGGAAGCCAATCAGAAGAAGGTTTCTGCCTCTATGACAGTTATTGTATTTTTTTTTTTTACTTGGTCTTATAGTTAATGAATGCAAAGAAGTCCGAATAAAGAAGCGAGATATGTGCAGGCACGCATCTCTTTGCTTTCTGTTGTTTTCTGTCTGTCTTGCAAATGAGTCACAGAAAGGCTGAAATACAAGAGTGAAACACACAAACAATAAAATTCAAGAAATCTCTGAGATCTGGCGTCCTTGCGCTCTGCCTACTCAGAATAACAGCCTCAGATAGCAGATGAAAGCAGTTTGAAAGCAGCAGAAGGGCCCCTCCCATCACATACTGTTGAATCTTGAAATCTGAAAGGGGTTTTGTCTGATGTTTTCTATCTGCTGCAGCTCATGGTCAGACAGATATTACAGACTAAATTTACATGCATCCACATTGAGGCCTGTTTTTTCCTTCACAAGATCTCAATGGGACTGTATTAGAGCCTTTATATTAGATTCTTTGCAGCATTTTGCAAGATAACAAGAAAAACAAAATAAAACAGTGCATTGGGGCAAAGCTACCAAAGCAACTGGATGGATTTTTGAGTTACTCATACCCTCCAAAAAAAAAAAATATATATAATATATATATATTTTTTTTTTTTTTTTTTTTTAAAAAGCTGAAGATGGGAGTCAAAAAAAAATCCACAGCCCACAGTACATACAGTAATTTTGAGTGTGAGCTTTTACATAGTGCAGTACTCAGTGAAACATCACAGAGATGGTGTCTGACATACAAAACAACCTCAGTGCTTTAGGACACTGACGCTTAAATAAGTGGATTTTAATTAACAGATAAGGTCTGCAGGTGAATGTGAAGTACAAGCAGTAAAATCAAAGAAATCTCAATTCTGCTCAAGAAAATTCAAAATTGCTTAAATATTTAAAAGCAAACTGTCATAATATGAACTGCAGAAGTGAATTATCACCTCCCCTAACCTCTAATCATCCACAAAGTCTCACTTTAGTTTATGAGGACATTTCTTTTTAATATTTCACCTTTTAAGATAAAAACACAAGTTATTAATCATATTAATTGCATTATTATTGTAACCACATTATTATTTATATGTAAAAATTAATATATGCATGAATTGGCTTACAGACCACAGACCACAGCTTGGCACAAAGTATCTAATTAACTAAGTAAAAGTTTAAAACTGGGTTAAGCTGAGGATGAAACCGTCCTTTTAAATGGATGGATGCTCACCTTGCTCCTCTTCTTTTTGTTTCCTCCAAAGAATTTGCTAATCTGATCCATCAGACCGGGGTTCTTCTTTTTCCTCCCGAGCCCGAAAGCGCTCTGCCCTGAGGTGCTCGCTGTAGCCATGCTAGCTGCTGCTGCTGTTGGTGGCGTTGACCTCTCTGTTTACTCAGTAGTCCTCTTCCAAGCTATTCCAAAGCTCACAGTGCCAAAACCCGTCTCTGCTGCTCCTTCAGGGTGGTTTGCAGCCCATCTGACGCTCAGGGGCTGTCTTTGAAGGTGTCATCCCCTTGGCCCAAGGGCACCATGGGACATACTGAGAGTCAGGTTGGTGAGGGTGGGGGGGTTTGCATTGGTGATGTCCATGGTTCTGGCTCAGCTCCAGGCATTCTTTGGAGCTTCAGTGGCTGTGTCAGTCACTGCCGCCCTCCGCATGGGCCCGGCCATTGTTCCTCTCCCCATCTGCCTCACCCCGGCCGCAGGGACAACAAGGGTTATCTCTGAGTCTGAACTCACACCCTGATGCAAAGCAGCCCGAAGCACTGTGGGGCCATTGTTGCATCGGCCCCATATATCTTCTTCATGCATTGTGTTTGAATTGGATGTACAGTCACCAGATTAAGAAAAGGAAAGACTATGGTGTGAAAGAGACAAAAACCTGTGAACACAGGCCAATTATCTGTCTGCACAGTGATAAAATAAACTTGAGGTGACTTTGCACATTGCATTTGCTCCGTTTCGGTGTCTTTAAGCCAAAGCCATTCAAGAGCTCCAGTTATTTCAGTTTATGACTAACAGGAGAACAAGATCTGTGCCATGGACTTGAAAACTGCAGCTTTATGCTTTAATGCCAATAAAAGTACAAATGCACCAAGTTTAAATCTGCAAAAAAATAAATAAAAGGTAGCTGCCTTGAAAGCATCTGCAGCTTATTGATGATTGAGCAAACTGCATTTGCTCCTGAAGACCTTGGAGTGAATATTTTTGTTAGCCGTCAGTGTTTCACAGAACGATCCATGGCTGTTTAGCAGTGTAGAGTGTAAATTTCTTTTCTCATTGTACCACTTAACAACATTACAAGGAGTCCTGCATGTGTTGTTTCACCCAGAGTGGCTGCGGCGGTCGGCAGACAAAGCACGATCTGTTGAGCAGCAAGCTGTGTTAGAAAACACCCATGCAGCATCAGAATATTAATATTTTGGAACAGATGTCTTTTTGTTGTTGATTGTTTCTTATTTCAAGTCAAGCAGAAATGTTTATAGAAAACAAACAGGTTAAACTGGAAAAACATGGCTTAAATTCACATGTGTTCATATCGCACAACATAAAGCAAGTGAAAAGTGGGAGTTTTGGCCACTTTACTGAAGTGGAAGATTTATAGGAACAGTCTCCACATTTTTAATAACAATGTTTTAGTGTTTTAATATAAATAGTAAGACATTCTTTCAAGCTTCTGACCATTTTCTAAACTTTGTATCCAATTCAGATTCAGATACTAAGCCAGAGATGCAAATAACACACACATATGGCGAATGATTGAACCACCAATGACATGCATGTCTAACATACCACTGTGGGAGGAAACTGGTATGCAAACATGCAAACTTCACAAAGAAGCAGGTTCAAACCCAGAGCCATCTAACCGCTGCAACACCATGCCACCCATTTTTAAACTCTGAACTAATTTTCCGAGTAATTCATGTGCCAACCTTGGGAGCCCCATTGGCTGATACACGCATGCAGGTAAATCACACATTCACCTCAGCAGCTGAGCTCTATAGGCTATTGGTTCCTGCCTTTTCAATCATCTACAATCTAATCAAAACCACCATCTGCAGATCACTTGCACACAACAAACATTCTATATTTGTATATTTCAATAAAAACTTCTATTATGGTAATCACAGATAAAAAGACATGTACATAGTGCATCTGTGGATACCAATGACAAACCAAGCCAGTTGCATATCTAGTGGGTTGCAGAGGCAGGCCTCTAAATAACTTGGATGTTGAATGAATGGCCGAGCTTGATGAGTGGGTGAGCTGTCATGTGGCCTGATAATGAAGAGATCCTGCTGGCTTCTCAGTTTCCACCAACAGTCTTATTTTTAGCTTTTCTTTATCATGTGATCACAAATTTTAGTTAACACGTTTTTAGTATTTATATTTTACTTATTGACTAAACTCTAAATATTATGTACCACAAATATATATTTGTGGTATTCTGGTCTATTTAGTGTTGACTGTTATGAGCTGCCTGGCTTGAGCACTTTTTGGTTTTACTTTTAAGTAATATGTGTACGCGGTGTGCTAAACGTGGAAATAAGATTAAAGAAAATCTTGTTCTGCTTCTGATGGGCATATAATTTTGAAACAAACAAGCTCTGAACTGTTTCTCCTCACTCGTGCTGTCATATTGTTGTGAATCATTACAGGATAATTTGTTTTAGGACTCATTTCTCTTTCCTGCTGACATCAGAGGCTGAATGTCTGCAGACAGTTTCAGTCTGGGATGTTAGGGCTTGTTTTCTTTTCCTGCTTTCACCCAAATTCAAAAAATCTAATCATGAAAGTTTCAGCCTTACAGCAGTATTTCTATTTATTTATCTTTCATCTCAGTCCCTGTTTTGCAGCAGACTGACTGTTATCATGTATATATAAGAAAGAACTTGAGAAATCTGACAATCCCCTATGAGCAACACTTGGCAAACGTTGGGAGGAAGAACTCCCTTTTGACAGGAACAAACCTCCAGCAGAGTCAGGATCACGGAGAGGCAACCACTGGTCGAAACTGGTTTTGGGGTGAAGGGAAAGCGTAGACAGAAAATCAAATTAAGTAACATTTTCTTTAGCAAGTAACACATTTGTAACTATTCCAGCAAGATTTATGACTTGCTGAGTTTGTTGTATTTGAACATTTTTATTCTTTTATTGACCCTATATTAGCTACATCCTAGGTAGCTGTTTCTGGGGTCTTTCAGCTTATAAAACTAAAATAAACACATTGAAATAAAGAGAATTGAAAGTAAGCATGAAAGTTAAATACCAACACTTGAAATTTGACTATATTTTGCATATCTTATATATCTGAAAATTAAAGTTTATTTAACAATAACAATTTAACTCTGACATGAATGTTCAGGTTTGGATTTTGTTGATTGCATCATATGTGACATGGATCTTGTCAGTGACCATTGAAAGTTTTTTATTCAAATCAAACCAAAGTTTGAAAAAATGAAAGATACATTTAAAACTTTATTATTGTTTTTTTCCCCCTTTTTTTAGAATGTGAGTTTCATTTTTAATTGTTTACCTTTGGGTTTGAATCGTGTTTATTGCTCCGAACTCACTGAGCCTCGTCTCAAGTGGAGTTCGAGTTGCATTCCAACTAATGCTAAACTGGCAAATAACGATGATGAGCATGGTGCAAAAACAAGGTTGACAATGGCATCCAGAGTCTGGAGCCCACTTGATGATGACTTGACCTTTAGATGCAGAAGGGAACATTGCTGCCTGTCAACCTGTAGGTATAATGAAATGTTATGCTGGTCTTTGAGTACAAAGTGAACTATTCTTGGAGGGTTTGCAGATGCATATACAGTCATATTTTGTTACTTTTGTTGAAAGTGAATGGCTCAATAAATCAACCAAAAAATAAAGCCCTTAAATTGATGATGTAAATCTGTCAGATTTAGCTACTAGCTAATGTTGATCTGCAGTCCCTGGCAGGTTGTTTTTAGGTTTTCATGGCTTGCTTACAGATTCTTTCGATTCATTGTGATGTGGTTTCATTTGTCTGTGTCCAACTAATGAGACAAAAGGTCATAAGAGAGAAAAGTTTTGAGGCCTCAGTCGTTAAATTGTTCCCAACAAGCCTAAAATTTGCCAAACCAAATTTGACTATTCACAACTTTTTTTTTTTAATGTAAATTCTGGATCTATTATTATACCTAAATATTTATATTTATCACCTGATACTGACTGATGATGATAGTAACTGACAGTCTTGTCCCTATTACTAATTACATCTGAATCACTATTTCAGGACCGTGAAAAAAAAAAACACAGTTTAGCTGAAATTAAGATGCAAACATGAATTTGGCAGGCAGTTAGTTACATTGATCAGTGTAACTGAGAGTTCTTCAGCAGCCTGGTTCTTGGTTTTAGCATGTAGCACATGTAGCACACAATGACATATATCTGGCAATATCAGTAGGTGGACAAAATACAAGTCAGCCATTAATTTACAAATAAATATAAAGCAGATGTTGCTATTGTTGATTATGCAAAGCTAGCTGAATAGCCCCTTGCAGCTAACTGTCCAATAAAACACCAGTTGTCAAACAAAACTTCAAAATCATTTACGACTAATCGCACAACTCTAAAGTGAACTTGTTATGATTTCTTCTTACATTTTCTGTTACATATAAATTGTTACAATGATGGATACCTCAGATTAAGCATGGCCGAATTTAAAATAATGGGATCAGCGTGTAGACAAGTATAGCCTGTGAGCTCAAAGCTCAGACGGCTCTGAACTCTCAGTTTCAGAAAGATTTTTCTACTCCTTGGTCTTGGTGATGTCGGTAAGAATGGAAATCCTAAATACACCCACTTACTCCTCAAACCGTTTGGTTTACAGATTGTCAGAATAATAACGGAAAAAGTTAAAATGGCTTTTTTCAGTATGTATTCAGTAAGTGTAGTACATCCTTTTTTTCCTTTTTAAAGTACAAACTTTAAATTTAAGCCACATATGTGCAGAAGGTGCAAAGAGGAGAGATTATTTGTTGATATCAGTTTAATCCATAAATCTGATTAGACTGCCACCATATTTAGGGCTAAAGTTGGCTGTTTTGGGCACTCACAGCTCAGTTGAGCCTCTCACAAATGTTGTGTGGATCAAATGTCATGATAAACCTGACATCTGGCCAGTGTAAGATGGATTTGTGGCTAATGTGAGTCACCCTGAGTCAACTCTGTTAGTCATGGTAAAATGTAACCTGCAGATGTAAGCTAAATTTTGGCTGAACAGTCACTACTTTTTGGGAAGTTGCTTGCTTTGTACATTTGCTAATCCAAAATGACGCATTAGTTGAAAATGTGATGTCTTTCATTAATATCACTTATCGCTTACATACAGGTTTTCCTCCTGATATAAAAGCTAGTGGAAACTTTTGAACTCTTGCAGCTCTAAATGTTGCTCATTCACTTAAAACGGTGACTCAGGAAATCTCTAGACTCGTAAAAACGTAGAAATGTGAGGCCTTTATCTGAACTCATCCGCTGAGAAATCTCGAATAAGTGGGTGAACGTGCCCTGATATCACATACCACTGCCCGGGCAACATGGCTGCCCAGTTTCCTGTACAGAGAATCTAAAATGGGGACATGGGAGACGTGTTTGTCCACTCTGAGCTGTACACTGTGTTGTTTGTCCTGCAAAAAACGATATCAGTGCAGCACCCACAGGCCTGTCAGAGGTAGGGTGCAGGAATGCAGAGAGTGGGCTGACCACACTGCTTGTGCTCTCGTGTCCAGAAGAGTCTTGGATTTGTTCCTGGGAATGGATGGCTGAGGACGGAGCGAGGACAAACAATAGCAGCCATGGAAGAGAGCTGTGGGACACAAACACGGGAGATATCCTTGAACCCCAGCAGGAATGTTGATCTAAACCAAGTCACCCACTCAGAGCGAGCAGCCGAATATCTATCTGCTACTGGAGAGAGGAAGAAAGACGGCCTCTGTTCCATCACATGTACTGTAGAAGAACACATGAAAAAGTCTGCCTTGTTTTACATTATTAAATTAAAACTGTTTTTATGACTTTTGCAACCTTGCAGATGCGGGAGTCAGCCTGAGAGGTTCCCAGAATTAGTCTGACATTGTCACCATTTTAAAGGCTTGAGGTCACTTGAGTTATAATTTGGTAAAGATGAGCTTAAATTGAATTTTGGTTATTTTCTGGCACAGTTTAATGAAAAGACCAACCCTGCCACCCAGAGAGGGATCCTGCTGTTTGTGAGTCTCTTCAAGACATAAAAAGACAAATCACAGGGTCATAAACACTGTTTATGCTTGCTTTGTACATTGGTTGTTGCAGGTAGATTCCAGTGGAGGGCACATCAGAGATCCCAGTCATTGGAAACCACACTTGAAACCATATTATTTTGGAAAAACGGGTTTTGATTTATAAAGGTACTCAGCAAAATAGTTGCCTGAAGACTGGGTGACAAAATACACCATCATCACCGTTTCCCCTCATTTTTTAAGTAGACTGACTTTTTTTCTCCCATATTTTTGCAGGTTTTCTGTTCACTTTTTGCAATTTTGTCAAGTATATTTGTCCTTGTGCAGTAGCAATGGCTCACTGTATGTTTTAGTCTTGAAGTTTGTCTTTTTTTTAAAGAAAAGAAACAATCTGGCATGTTTATTGCTGCTGATGCGCCTTCTGAACATGTCAAAAGCCCATATTTGTATTAAAGTATTTGGAGTGTGACACTAAGCAATTTCTGGGGTGATGGACGCTAGATGTGTGAAATTAAAAATGTGATGGTCTAAATCTGTGACTCAAAGTTAACCAAGATATTAAATGTGCCTCATCATTGCTACAACTCAAGAAAATCTTAATAATGGAAATATAATTAATTACAAATATCAAATCCAAAGATAGGATTCCTGAAAAAAAAAACAGAACAAAAGAGCCACCCACACATTGAGCCACTGGATCAGGCTTCTCGTCTTAATATTATTATTAATAAATATTGAAACAGAACCAAAATAAAACAGGATAGCTGTTAACTGTTAACTAATAAAGAAAATGACAAATTAACAGTGAAATCAGACCAATGCTAGTGGTGGTGAGGAGAGGGAGAGGAAGAAACAACCATCATGCTGCACCTTGTCTAGCTTTCTGTGAGTGCAGGTGAGTCTTCTGCAGTAGAGTGCAGAGCGTATCAGCAGTAGGAATAAATGACACAGGAGACCAGTTTAGTAAGGACAGAAGAAAAACAACAGCAGGACGAAATAGCCCAGGACATTGAGCCTCGTGTAAGGAAAAACGTTATTACTTCTCTAGACTGGTTTAATGTGAGACCAGTGTAAAATTTAACTTATCCTGGAAAGTGTTTATATTGTGAGGAAACTATAACTACAAACGATATTTACTGGTGATTCGGAAAGCATGCTAGTTAAAAGAACATGCTATTAGAAAGCTGCTATTATTAATGCCATGTGCTTTTTTGTTGCTTGGCCTGTTGTATGGCTGATGTGTTCATTGGGTTCAGTATAAGATCGTGATTAATTTCCATTTATGCTTGTACATTATACTGGGAAAAGAAGGGTCAGCAATATGATTTTCTTGAAGTCTTAAAAAGCATCAAACCAATCACTAATAAAAGAGGCAGTATTTGTGTCCTCTTGAACTGGATCACGGACACGGCCCCATCTAAGACTCAATGGCATCGGACGGTATTGGAATATGTGTCACTAGATTTCCTAACATGCAAGCTACATAGTAGGGACAAAAAGTTTCATAAAATATGGGACCCATTTATGGCGTATGTCGGTTTGGATATTTCTGCTATTTTCTCACGGGCCTTGGTATAATGCAAGCAGATCACTGCTATTTTACATATATGTATTGTTAATCGTATCTCACAATCAAAATGTCTGGATTTTCCACTTATTTCTTTGTATTCATAAGCCGGGTTGCCAGTCTCTTTGTTTTGTTTTGTCTGTTTTGTTTCATTCTGCTATGTTATTGTTGTTGTTTTTTTGTTTGTTGTTGTTGTTTTGGTTATTTGTTTGTTTGTTTAATTTTGGTGTCAGTGTAAAGTTTAAAATTCAATAAACACACAGTTTAAAAAAAAGAAGTATTAACAAAACAAAAGATTTTTATTTGATAAATGCATTCTCATCTCAGAGCATCAAATCCTGACATTTTTAAGATGCCACTGCATTGCTTATAAATATTTATATGTTGTGATGGTTGCCTTGGAAATTGAAACTGAGAGATAACAGTCTTGTTTTAGACATCTACTTAGACATCTACTTTATCACAGTAGATGTCTTTCTGAAAGTGCTGTAACTAAGTTTAAGAATTTAATCCAACCACTGCTATCGTCGTCAATGCCCTGTACCAACATAGAGCAGACAAGCTACCTGAACGCTACTCCAACAGAGGTGGATCATCTTGTTAATAATTTTACCTCCTCACTACCTATGACTCTGGATACGGTAGCTCCGGTGAAAACTAAGGCCTCAAATCAGAAGTACCTGACTCTGTGGTATAATTCTCAAACACGTAGCCTAAAGCAGATGACTCGTAAGCTGGAGACGAAATGCCGTTTCACAAATTTAGAAGATCATCATTTAGCCTGGAGAAATAGTTTGTTGCTTTATAAGAAAGCCCTCCGCAAAGCCAGAACATCTTACTATTCATCACTAATTGAAGAAAATAAGAACAACCCCAGGTTCCTCTTCAGCACTGTAGCCAGGCTGACAAAAGGTCAGAGTACTGTTGAGCCAAC
>NW_005187494.1:1471768-1477860 GCF_000239375.1 Pundamilia nyererei
CAGGTGACCCTGAATCCTCCCTTAGTTATGCTGCAATAGACGTAGGCTGCAATAGACTGTTGATGTGATTTGGCGCTATATAAATAAAATTGAATTGTTTTGAAGAGCAGAAAATGTCTGCATTAAGAGGCAGTAAAGCAGGTGGAGGCACATATAAACACTCAGAGAGGGCAACGCTTCCCGAAGGGCAAGTGCTATATCAAAACTTTGATGTTTTATGATGTCTTTATTACAACACGCTGTCATCAGCCTGCTTTTATAGCAACACACTGATGTTTGACCTTTGACCTATGTCCTTCAAAGATTACATACTGAAATTACACATTTTATTATCTTTAACCATATGATTGGAGCAGAATGGGCTGAAGCCTTTGGCTTTAATAAGTTTTTAAAACTTCAGATTTTAAGATATACAAATACAGTGTAATTGTGCAAAACCCTGGCATCATTGTAACATATAAAAAATAAAATGTGTAGTCTCTCCGTGCCCTTTCATGTGACAGAGTACCTGATATAGTTTTGTGAAATTGTTTCTCAAGGTCAGCTTTGACCCTGGACACTAACATTGATGGTTAAGGTCAAAGCCAACCTAGGTACTAATATCCCCTAAGGTCTAGTATGTTTTTGTAAATAGAATAGAATAGATATATACAGACTAGATGAATATATACAAACATGAGAAAGGCACACATTTAGAGCAAAGTTTTTGGAAGTAATGCAAAGGACTTGGTCTAAGTATTGAGTCTGTATGTGATTGTGGGTTACTGTGGGTGTGACTGTGTGAAAAAGTAATTAGCACTATTGTTAAATCATGAATTAACTGGATTAATCTCATTTTTTGGGAAGCTAAGTTCACCTGTTTACTGGCAGACTTGTTGGATCAAGAAATCACTTAAATAGAAATGGTCTGATAAAACTGAAGCAGGCTAAAAGATCTCAAAAAGCAACACATGATGATATAAATTAAAGAAACAGCTGGGGAACAAAGTCACCGACATCTATCAGTTGGGAAAGGATTACAAAGCCATTTCTAAGGCTTTGCGACTCCAGTAAATCACAGTCAGAGCCATTATCCACAAATAGAGAAAACAGTCATGAACCTTCACTGGGGTGGCCGATATACCGAAATTACTTCAAGAGCGCATCAGTGACTCATCCAGGAGGTCACGAAAGGAACCAGAGAAACATCTAAAGAACTGCAGGCCTCACTGGTCCAAAACAGTAAGGTTTTGGAGTGGCCAAGTCAAAGTCAAAACTTAAATCTTATTGAAACCCTTTGGAATGACCTTAAATAAGCTGTTTAAGTTTAAGTCCCTTCTTGTGTACAAACTTCCTGCAGACGTCTGAAATTACTTTTTTACACAGGGTCAGGTAGGTTTGGATAAATATTTCCCTTAATAAATGAAATCATCTTTTAAGAACTGTCTTTAAATGAAACCCCAAGCGCTCCTTAAAGAGTGTTTATATTGAATTGGAAGTGACAGACCCGCCTTAGTGTTGCTATAAACTGTTGTGTCACGGTACTTATGTTTGCTGTAAAGCACGTCTTGCCTGATGCCAGCTGCTTTGACAGAACGGCAGAATTAGACATCCTAGAAATGAGATGGATCTATGTTTTGTTCACAGACAATTTCTGTCCTCAAATAAGTCTTTGAAGATTTAAATTTGTCTGAAATTACTTTCTTTTCATTTCTCTTTAATCTGAGGAAGACAATAGCCGTGGTAGAAAAAGGAAGAAAGGAGATGTTACTCTGTCTCATACAAACTGTGATCCACTAATAAGCCCCGAGAGTGAAAAGCCTTTGTGCTGCTGCGTCTCTTCGTCACCCTGGATGACCTCTTCGTATCGAGTGGCTTCCCTGTAGATGCACATAGATGACACCATAGCTTTGAGGCTCGGCAGCTGATGTCTCCATTTAGCAGACACTTGGCTGAAAAAGAAAGAAAAAACACTTTAAAGTAAATATAATTGTGTTTCATTTTACATCTAGTGTTTCATAATTCAAGAATCAGTCCTTTAAGTCAATTATCACTAAAGGAATAATGATTTGCTGATTTTTCTGAGGCAGTTTGTCTCTTTTCTGTCTTTGAGCATTTCTATTGTTTGAGCTAATTGGATCAACTGTAAGATATGCTCCCCCCCCCCCCCATCGCAGTGCGTCCTTGCAGCAATCCTTTTGGCTGGTAAACAACTCAATGCAAATGTCTTGGTGGTTGAAAGCCAATGATTCCATCAACATTTGGCAGGAGCCACAGCGCAGGGCTCCAGCATAAAGCAATCATTTGTTTAGCGACTCAACAATATCGTGCTCTCTTGTTTCAAACCGAAGGCTGGAGGATATTTTTGAGCCACCGCCGCTAGCTGCACACGAAGGGGATTTTTGCAATCAGAGACAAAGTAGAAACAGAAGAGAAGTCTGTGTTGGAAATGTTTCTTTTGCAGATTTTCTGTCTTAAATATCACAGCCAGCCCCTGTTTTTGCAGCCATTGAAATATAATCACTTAATTTCTTTATTTATTTTTTGGTGATACCGTTTTCCCAGTAAATGTTTCATGTTTATGTCACCTAAAATTTGTTTAAATATTGCTACGTGTTGCCTTACAATATTTCATCTCTCTTCCTTCTGCCTTACCCCACACACAGATAAAGTTCATGCACTCTGCTTTGTATTTATTGGAGCCACTGATGTGCTAAAAACATCTGTGCTGGGTAAAGACGGCCTGTTATGCACCTAGTTTCCCCCACAGAGAGCAGGTGACCATTCGGCTGGTTTTCAGTAAATCTCCATCTTTGCATTCATTATGAAAACAGTGAGTCTGTCTCTCAGGGCTGCATGCTGATCACATAAAAGAAACTCTGACATTTGTGTACACATCAGCGATGTATTCCAGTTTACTCCACTCTGTGGGAGTGTGACAGAAACATGTTGGTAGGCAGCGAAGGTCACTGAAAACAACAAGACACTTCACAGGAGTGGACGAACTGCAAACTGTGTAATACATTTCTCAGTTTTATCTTTCTGATGTAATCAACAGAATTGATCAATCTATCACTGGTCTGCTTTTGTCCCATTTAACGCATTCATGAGATTGGCAGGGCCTGAAAGAAGCGCAGCCATGTTGTTATCATAATAATACTGTGGCAATATTTTCCACTTCCGTGCCAAAAAAGATTTTACAGATTTCACTCATTGTGCCTACGATGGCTCAAGTGGGCCAGCTGCCTGCTGTTTCCATTCATTTCAAAACAACATGCAAACTGCATCTGCAGGATCCTAACATCTGTCACAGTCTTATGGTTTTACTAAAACATATTCAGGTGTTCAGTGAATAGATTTAAAAATATCATGGTTTAGAAATAAGACAAGAAAAATCTCCTTTTTCTTACCCTCAGCTGTAGCTTGAGCCACAGAAGAGAAGAAACCCAGCTGATAAAGTCATCTTGGACAATTCAGCAGTCTGTCACAGGGCTAACACAGAGACAGGCAACCATTCACACATTTAAAATCACCATTCACATGGATCTCTTTAGACTATAGAGAACAAACAGACTTTGCAGGAATCCTTCCTTCAGCTGCAGCCATGAATTCCTGAATGCTGAAATATAGCAAGTTGTTCATTTCTGGTTCTTACATGGGTAACTGTTTACTGTGTTCAGCATTAGCTGGAATCCTAATTCAGAGTAAACACAGATTCAACACCACATTTGAATGCATCTCTTGTCTTTTATTTTTTACTTGCTTTGTTTTGGATTCACTGCCAGTAAAAACACACAACCCTGCCGTTACTTTTGAAAAGACTGCGGGAAGGTTTTGTTTCCTGAAACCAAGCAGGAATAATGTGAACCTAATACCACTTTTGAAACCTCTCAATTCTGAAGGCTTCTCTCCCCTCAGTGAATCCCCATGCTGCTTTCCCTCATGTTTTACTTTCAACTGTTATCCTTCTCCCTCTTCATCTTCGCAGCCTCCTTTAACAGCAGAGCTCCTGCTGCTTGTTCCAGCATCTCCAACTTGTAGCTACCAATAGCTGAAAGAAAAGTTCTATGTGCCTCTTATTTTGCTTTATCTTCCCTGGAGATGTGTCTTGCTTGTTTTCTTTTATCTGATACAAGTGTCAAGGTCCGCGGAGGCAGACCGTGCGGAAAGGTGTGTGGTGGACCCAGGTGCAAACACAAACGAGGATGCAGGAGTGGATTCCAACAAAACGAGCCTTTTATTATGGCTGATGAAAAGAACAAAAACAGAATGAGGGCAGCATATGTGTAGTACTCAACAGAAAACCTAAACTGGACAAAACTAAGGAAAGACTATGGCTGGAGGTACAGAACACAGGAGATGGTAACACAGACGACGCGACACAGACTACATGAAACACAGAGACTAAATACACAAGAGGGATGATCAGGGGAAGTGGCCACACATGGGAACACAGCTGACACAGATAAACATAACAAGACATGGCAGGAGTAAACAACACTGACGGGAGACTGTCAAAGTAAAACAGGAAGTACACAGGTGCAAACAGGAGGAGAGAGAGAGCACGGGCATAGTGGGCTGGGGAAACATGGAATGAAACGAGGAGGGGAGATGAGGGCTCACAGATACACAGAGGGGCACACAGGGGGTAAAAGCCATGAAGGGAAAACACTTAGGGAACAACACAACAGGGCAACTCAGAAAACATGGCCTAAATAAGGAACAAAATACAAACATACAAGAAAACTAAGAACACTGGGCCAACATGGCCCAGGACCATGACAACAAGTTCCTTTGGTGTTGTGACTTTCATGCATTTACTTTTGAATTTCCTTAGTTTCATTCACTTCAGTACTTGTTTGTGACAGTGCTGTGCAGATGAAAGTCCAATTTGAAAAGTGTGGTTCAGACATTTGGTCAAACCTACAGCTCAAGTGCAGATCAGACATAACAGACATGTTATGTCTGATCGAACTCCCAAAGTACCATACCCTCAGCCATATTAAAGAACAAGTCGTGCCTTCACAGCTGCAAGTCTTCATGTTTATCATCCATCTGAAGCCATATTTGAAATTTAGAACTAGTAACTTCAGATGGCACGATCTTAAAACAGCATGTTCCCAGCAGCAATTAATAGTTTATCTTAACACTTCTTGTTGCTTCCTGCTGTGTGCTGCATGTACAGTAAACACTATGGAAATGAGCATGCTCAACTTTGATCTGTGTTTACTCCAGCAGTGCATCTTAATGACCAGAAGCAGCACGCTGTGGTCATGCTGAGCGGTTCTCACGTGGGTCTTGGTGTGTTTCTGTGATCGTGATTAAATTTGCACAGGTTCCTGACACTGGATGCAAAATAATCTGAGCCAACAAGGGCTTAAAAAAGACATTTCCTCTGGCTCCAGATAAATCAAGAGGACTGTTTGACTTTGCACTTGACAGTGGCACTCATGATTGCTGAGGCAAACCTCGATCACTCCCTCTGCTGCTGGTGTGAGGAACTGTGACTCTGATGAATATTTATTTTGCTTTACTTAAGTGTCAGAATGTGTTAATTTAATTAAATGGTAAGATTTACTATGACCCTTCTCAGAGGCTCAAGAAAAAGGAAAAAAAGAAGAATTAAAGAATATCTTTCTCATATCAGCCTACCACACTGCATTCTGCTTTATCGCTAATATAAAAGTTAGTACTCATCACTGCTTTCTGAATAATGAGGTTGGATAAGGTAAACCACTGAAAAAACAGAGTCCAGATCAGGGTGCCAAATGCTGTTTTATCAGAACTAGGATGGTATAGTACATTAAGATGTTTTGTGAAATGCACTGGACGCCGGTGTCTGCAGGGATTTTTTCATTATTAAGTTTTAAAAATATGCTGCTGAGCAATTAGATACCATCAATTAATTGGCTACTTTATAAAAGTCTTTGCAAAAAACAGTTCATTGTATGTGAGCCTTGCTTAAGACGATCAGTGGCAAATCTGCTTTTTGCAGCAGAAGAATTTATACATGAATCATCAGATTTTTAGTCTAAGGACCTTGGAAAGAAAAGCATCTGTTGCTTGAAGATATTTCACCTCTCATCTGAGAAGCTTCAGTTCTTCAGTTCTTC
>NW_005187494.1:1478573-1492648 GCF_000239375.1 Pundamilia nyererei
ATTTTTGTGACTGTTTTGAAAACTCAAAAGTGCCCTTTAATACCCACCAGGGGGCAATACCTGTGACTGCAAAAACCTTTGGCCTTATAAAAATCCGAGAGAAAGTTGCCTTTGTAAACACTTTCCTGATGGATTTATGGGCTCATTCACTCATTCCAATAAAAATGTAGTTCATCCATCCATCCATCCATCCGCTACCGCTTATCCTTTTCAGGGTCGCGGGGGGCGCTGGAGCCTATCCCAGCTGTCATGGGGCGAGAGGCAGGGTACACCCTGGACAGGTCGCCAGTCTGTCTGTCTGTAAAAATGTAGTTCATTTTGTAAATTATGATCATTATAAGTACCAACTGTTATGTTGTATTATGTAATGCATGTGTTGGGTAAATATACTGTAACCAGCAAGGGAAATTAAAAAACCTGTGAACCAATTCAGGAGTGAAAATCGAGGTCAAACACACTCGCCCGATGTATTCTAGGGACCTTATTACCACCACCATGTAAGCCTCTTAATGTGGACAATGTGGATCTTTAAAACAGGACTGTTTTCAGCAGTTTTCATTCAGCACCTCATTTTGTTGCAAAGACCGTGGTCAAAGAAACCCTTAATTGTGAGATGTAGGCGGCTTCTGACAAAACTGCACTGAGACAAAAACATGTTGCATCTTTCATGATATAAAACCACTATTTAGATTGTTTTGTTTTGTTGTTGCTGTTAAAGCCTTGAAAATAGCTCACATCTCCTTTTTTCAATTTATTCAGCTAGAGCTCACCATCCCATACATGCTCAACCTCTGACATCCAAAAGAATATGACACATTCAGACCATCCGCTGACATAGTCATCACTTAACAAGAATGACCTCAAGCTTTGATTGAAGACTTTAAAGCTCTACTACCTAATGTCTTTTTTATTACGCTCATAATCGTCTTTATGTAGGGTTTTTTATTTGCACACATGCACAACAGCATGAAACTAGATAATAAAAACAAAACGGATGTGACAGGAGATAACATGTACTCTCACGTATCCACAACTAAGCGCTATATTATCTGAGGGATGTTTAGTTTTCTCTATAAGAGGATGCTTTATTTAGTCATTCCACAAGAAGAAGAAAAAATCAGTACTGAAGAAAAAAAGCTGAGTTTTTATTTTATTCCCTGAGAAAAAAAAACTGTCTTATCTTACTGAAAATTGATGTTGGTTTGAGGAGGAAGGCTAGCATTTTGACATCATCATCCTCTGCATCTTCAGGGACTCAGAAAGACCTATCATTATCCAGAAAAGAAAATGAAGGCAAAACAAAACCCAACAAACACTGTGGTCTTTGAAAAGAAAATCACCAAAATGACAACCTGAGGCTCCCAACTAGTTAGCAGGAGAAGTAAGCTTGTTTCAAATTATTGGTATAAATGGATGTGCTGTTGCTGTGGTCTCCTCTCATGGCTCAGTGTCATGGAAACAACAGGTCTGACTCCAAGCTGAGGTAAAGGGCTAACCACCTGAGAGGGCAAGCAGCAGAGTCGAAAGCAGCTTATCTCCTTATGTCTCTAATAAGGTTGGTAAAGAAAATCACAGAGGTGGGAGGGGAGACGATGTTGTATAAGATCATGGTATCGCTGTGAGATAAAGCTGCGGCAGATGCTGAAAGTAGGACTTCATGCATCACACCTTAATGATTGTGCCCTTTAGGACTCCATTACTCCTGCACTGAAACAAAGGCTCACATGGTTTGTTTGTGACGTCCCTTCTTTACAGATTTCACACAATGTCACAAATTAGTGTCACAGTACTTCAAAGAAAGCAAATTTATTTCAAATATAGCTGAGGATATATGAGACATTACACAAAAAAAATCCACCTCCAATAAACACAAAGCAATAATTTTGAGCAAAATGCAACCGAAATATATGAAATCAAATGTTTATTTATTCAAATAATTATTCATTAAGGAAAATATGCTGGGTGTCAACTGAGTCTGACACACAGACACTCACATTCACAGCTATAGCCAGTTAAGATTAATCAGTTAACCAGACAAGCTCTATTATCTGAGGGAAGAAGCTGGAGCACCTGAAGAAAAGCCTCTTAAGCACTTGGAGAATATGTAAGCTTGACACTGTAACGCCCCCTGATGGGTTTGAACCATCTTGCTCTATGGCAACAGTGCCAGTTCCTTTTCACCGCACTGCCCTAAACAATCCATGTAACACTTGGAAGACTGATCATCTTGGGAAATATGATTATGTGTTGTTCTGAACTATAACATCCATCCAACTGTAATTAAAAGAAATTCTCTTGCTGTTTTGTAGTGGTCACATCTTCTTACCTCTCTGATCTTTGAATTTTGCACACTCCCATTCGATCCCTGCGATCTACTGAACAAACGCTAGCTATCTTGAAAAAACAAACAAACATAGGAGGTCGCATTTTTGCACTGACTGAAACAACTTCTCCTTCACGTCAGGACCTCCCCAACATTAGAACAGTTTTTAAAATCAGTTTGAAAAACATTTTTGGGGTTTTTTTTTTTTACTTTTAAAACAGACTGAGTTTTTCTTTTATTTACTTTTGAACAGTTCTACTTTATTCATGTTTGCATGTCTTATGTTTTCTTTTTTTTTTCTTTTTTTTGTGTTGTTTATAAATGTGCTTACAAGTAAATTTGACTTGACTTGTTGTTGTGGTGTTTAAGTCTCAATCAGAGTTACTTTTTGTGCTTGGAACACATGTGTTATGACCCCTCTGAGGTCTACAATGACTTACACCTCAGGGCCACGGTCATGGCTTTGCTGATTTCTGGATCTGTTTGGCTGATGATTGAAAGTGCAGCAGTGGGTATATCACATCACCATATTAATGGTGTTTACCTCTAAGGGTTATTATGAAATACCTCTTTAAAGGGAACCTGTTATGGTCAGTTTTCACCACTGTATTTTTGTTCTTGGATTGGGCTGGAAGCTTTGAAACATTCGCAGTTTAAAAAATACAACTTATAGAAATTTTACTGGTACTCGGTGCAGCCCCTCAGTTAGTCTTCTCCCTGGAGAAAAGGCATTTTAACCCTCTTGATGATAACCCTAAACAGAGGTAGGTAGAATGGTCGCCTCATGATCGGAAGGTTGGGGGTTTGAATCCACCAAACGGCTACCCTGAGGTTCCCTTGAGAAAGGTACCGTCTCTACACACTGCTCCCTGGACACTGGATTGGTAGCTGCCCACCGCTTCAATGAGTGAATGGGTTGAATGCAAAGGACCACAAAGTTTCCCACATGTGGGATTTAAAATTTAAAAAACTATCTTCTTGAAGGCCAAAAAGCAAATGTTTAGAAGAAAATGTGGATAGTTTATAATGCATATCAATTATATTGATTTTTTTTGTTTCAAGACTACAAAGACTGGGAAGAAGAGTTTAATAAGTACAAACATTATGTAATCTTTTTATTATTTACTTCCAATGTACAGCACTTTGTGTCAGCTGTGGGTGTTTTAAAGTGCTTTGTAAATAAAGGTGATGATGATGTAATCTGATTACCTATGGTTGGAGTTAGGGTTGAGCTTCTCACTGGTGATAATTTAGATCACAGAGGGTTAAAACAGCTACTTTAAATTTTTACTTAATTTACCAATACTGAAAACACTAATAAAAAGTATTTGTTATTGGTATCAACTGGAAGTTTTAAAAAGAGGTTTTTGTAAACACTTAGAAAAAGGAAGTTCTTTGTATTTTTTTTTAATATAGAGAAAATTCCTCCCAAAATCCAATGACTTTGGGAGTTAGATCAATGTTAGATTAGTTGGTGATTCTAAATTGGCAGCAGGTAGATGAATGAACGGTTCATTTAAAAATTAGACCCCAGACTTATGATGTAAATGTTTGTCTTTCTTTTATTGGACTATCTAATTTAAGAAGTAAATATGTTATAATAACTTTTATTTCTCCTGATTTATTTGTATGGTTAGGTTAATAAAACAAACAAAACAAAACATTAACTATAAACATTGTTAAAAGACTTTATTTAGTTTTAAATGCACAGTATTTTTTGGGTGACTGTGGCTCAGGTGGTTGGGAAGCGCATCTGAATCTGGAAGGTCGCCGGTTCGATCCCCGGGCTCTCTGTCCTGGTCGTTGTGTTCTTGGGCAAGACACTTCACCTACCGCCTACTGGTGTTGGCCAGAGGGGCCGATGGTGCGATATGGCAGCCTCGCTTCTGTCAGTCTCCCCAGGGCAGCTGTGCATTCACACACTGCCTCCACCAGTGTGTGAATGAGTAGTGGCATTGTAAAGCGCTTTGGGTGCCTTAAAAAGTGCTATATAAATCCATTAGTATTTTTATAAAGTAAAAACAATTTAGATATAGTAGACATCTAAACTGGACTTGCTTTGCAGGTTGACAGGAGATGAACTGAAGAATGTAACAACACGCTTTGCATTTTACAGCTTTTCCGAGGCTTCAGTATCACTTTCTTTTTCCCAGCAGAGAAAGGGATAACATCTCAGTCGCTGGAGTAAGGAGTCACCATGGAAACTTGGGGCTGCTTCAGGACACGAGCTGAGCAACCAATTACAAAACATCTGCCATGCTCCCAAAAGTATAATAAAACCCCTTAATAAAAAAAAAACCATAATGACTACCACTGATGGTGAGAAAATGCTAAGTGGGAGAATTGGTCACAAACATTTGTCTTCATCTTCATCATCTGCCGCCATCATTAACATCAGTATCGCTGCCATCAACGATAACAATCCTGAGATGTTTGAGACTAAAGGAGTAAAGTTTCTGTGTTTTAGCAACATAACACCAGTAAATGAACCAAACATGTAAACAATAACAGCCTCAGTCAATCAACTGAGGATAAGATATCATCAGCCTCTGTTCTCAGGTTACATAGCATGTGCATCATCTCTGTCGTCATATCCAGATGGTATCCCTCCAAGCAGATTTGGCTGATACTCACATGCTTGTATAATGATAATAAGCTGCTTGGAGACCTGCTCAGAGTAGATCAATAAGTGAAGACAGTTGACGATCAATGAAAACCCTTTTTCTAGCGCAGTCTGTGCTCTTTTCAGTGTTTTTTTCTTCTTCACATTTTTCTTCATCATTTAAAAACAACAACAACAAAAAACTTAAACCAACTAGTGATTTGTTGAATTTTCATTAATTTGAGGATCTTTTTTTTCTTCTGGTGGTCAGTCTCACCGTACAGTGTGCACATTCTCGTGGTGTTCTGCTTTTGATACAGTGATGATGATTATTTTATGTATTGTTGACAATATCTTGACAACTTTATGATGGCGTCACAGATGAAATTAACCTCCTAGGACCTGGCGTCCACATATGTGGACATCACATTTTTGGTTATTTAGACCAAAATACTCAATTTTGCTCTACAAGGGCCTAATATCCACTTACGAGGACATTATACTGCTACTGTTCTATCAAAATGTTAAACGAATATCCTCATATGTGGCTCTCATTTTTCTTAAAAACAAAAATAAGGTAAAAAAACAAATCTGGTAATTCTTTGTTTTTACATTCATCGGGCCCCAATTAGCCAAAATATCAAAGAGAAATTAAAAATGCATGCCGTGGAAGAGTTCAGGTCTTAGGAGGTTAATGTTAGTTCATTGTGCCCACAGGATGAATCCTGGGTATTTTCAGGCCTAACCTCCAGGATTACTAGCAAATTAGATTTGATCTTTATTGTGGAGTGCTAAAGTGCTAAAGTCATGTTCTCTACTTGGTTGTCTGAGTGCTTGTAACTGGCTATAATATCATAGACCAGTCATAGTCTGTATATTTAAAGTCCCCACTCTCACCCACACACTCCTGCATTTCTTTTCTCTCTCGCTGCCTCCTAACATGCCTTCCCCCTTTCGTTTTCCATTATCTTCAGCCAACAGTACCAACATCCTGTTGGCCAGCAGCACTGGAGCCAGTCGTTAACCCTGACATCTACCAATCCATTATGGAAATCTTCTTTATGATTCCATTTGTCCAGGCTTGGGACTGTCACTGGGAGTACATGTGTCTTGTTCATTGTTGGGTTGTTATTGGCTATTGGACGTTTTGAGCATTTTAATATCACAGTGGTCAGCTTGCTTAAATTAATGTCCCAACAGCCTTCATAGCTAATGGCAAAAGTGAGTTGATCTCCATAGGTTCCAGTGGTAAAATCCTAAACTTTAGTGCTTTAAAAAGCATGCTTAGAACAAACAGTTTGGATAGTTTTACCTTTCATAACAACAATTATTTGCTAGTAGATGGTCAAATAAATCAACCATTTGTTAACTGGTAGCTCTTAATGTGCAGGTTAACAGTTGTGCTGCAGCTGATAGCTTTCTGCTAGGCTTCATTTGCCATCAAGGGACCTTTTTACCATGTTTCCCAAGTTTGTGCTTTCTGGATTACTGTTTATGAGGTTATCTGAAAAATAACATGGCTTGCTGTTTGGAACAGACTGTCCAAGAGGTTTATGCTTAGGTTTTAGTCAGATTTCTATTCTTAAATTTTGCACCATGACTTTGCATTACACCTGTATAGTTTATGGATGCATGAGGTAGCTATCAAAGCTGAGGTGACATCTTATTCACCAAAATCACTTCTGGCTATGAAAAAACAAAACGATACTATCAAAACAAAACAAGCCCCAGAAAAAACAAATAAAATACAAAACTAAACAAACCCCTTATATTGAGGCTGTGTCATTCGTGGATTGACGATGTCACAGCACATATGTCCATCTTTTACATACAGTCTATGTTAGCTAACTACAGTATGTCCTTCATTGCACTGGTAAAGCTCCAAGAAAGACAAGTCAGATCCTGCATCCCTATAAAAAGCTGTTTGGTAAATGTTCTGAAACTGTTACAAATAGTACACGCTAATATAGATAAACTATTCATCTCCTTTTTGAAGTCATACCAACTGCTTATAAGCAAGGATTACAAATCAGATACTTTATTAAGATTTTACAAATGATAATGACAAAAATATTTAATTAAACCTCTGTTTTATTTTGTTTTTTACTTTTGACTGTTTCTATTACATTGTAACATGAGTTATCTTCTGTCAATGGACACTTCATAAAAGCATAAAGAAAAAAGGAATAAGGAATCTATGAAAAGACTTAAAAGGTCTCAGAGCAGCATAATAAATCGTCATGCTATCTGTCCCTGAAAATACCTAAATCCATTTATTTTTGCTTGAAGTGAGCTTCTGGGGGAGATAATACATGCCATATTTACAAATAAATTACTTATGTATGCATGTATATGATCTATTTCCTCTCATATAGCATATTCCATGTGCCAGCATGTGTTATTTTTGGATTTTCCTGGTTTAATAAAGTGGTACTGAATACTTCTGGATGTGGCTTGTTAACGTGAATTCTTGAAGCAGTCACCTGGTTTCTTTTTAGTTCTGGTTCACTGGCTATATGCCGCTGAAAAGTGAAAAGGTATTGGTGCGTACAGTATGGTGACGTTTCTCGGGAAGGCAGGCATGTGGGGAGGGGGTCAGCCTGCAAATACATGAGCTCTGTCCTGTCTTTACTCTAGAGGAAATCTATCTTCAGCTTGAGCCTCATAGAGGTTATCCATCCTTCGTAAAAACATGTAACTTTTCTTCACTGCTGGAAAATCATGGAGCTACAGGTGGAAAACCAAAGTCAGCCTTTCGCCACCAACACCATGAGGCTGCCAGCTAAAATCATCCTGGAAATGGGAGTAGATAACTTCATTTCTCTTCTAATATTTGGACTCATTTTCTTTCTTGGTGTGCTTGGAAACACACTGGTCATAACCGTGCTGGCGCGCAGTAAACCCGGACAACCGAGAAGCACAACCAACATATTCATCCTCAACCTGAGCGTGGCTGACCTGTCCTACCTCCTCTTCTGCGTCCCTTTCCAGTCCACCATCTACATGCTGCCTACGTGGGTGCTCGGAGCGTTCATTTGCAAGTTTATCCACTATTTCTTCACCGTGTCTATGCTGGTCAGTATTTTCACTCTGTCAGCAATGTCCGTGGACCGTTACGTGGCCATCGTCCACGCTAGAAAATCCTCCTCGATCCGGGTGGAGAGGCATGCCATGCTCGGAGTGGTGCTGATCTGGACACTGTCCGTGGTCATGGCAGCTCCCGTTGCGCACTACCAGAGCATCGTGGAGAGGGAGAACAACAACACCTTCTGCTGGGAGGTCTGGCCGGAACACCAGAGGAAAGTCTACGTGATGTGCACCTTTGTGGTTGGATACCTTCTGCCTCTCACTTTGATATCTGTGTGCTATGCAAAGGTGAGCGCGCACGAACCAGAGTCAATAAGTGACCATGAATATACAGTGTAATAACGAATTTTCAAAGTGTTGAAGAAATTAATGCGTTAACTTGTTATTCAGATCGCATCTCTCTCTTTTATAGTAAAAAATACTTATTTTAACAACAATGGATTCGTTTGTAAAAAAGGTTTAAGTGGTCCTTCAACATCTGCCCAGATGTCTTTCTGAAAATAAATAAACGTGAAATAATTTGGCTGCTCCTTGAAAACATTCACATGTGCGTTTTGTGTTTTCAGGTTTTAAATCATCTGCACAAAAAGCTCAAGAATGTCTCAAAAAAATCCGAGCTCTCCAAAAAGAAGGTTGGTGGAAGCAATTTTCTTTTGCTTCTGATTTCTCACTAAATTAGGAGCCGTGATTGAACAGTTCGCTGGCTGAGAGGTTAATGTGCTCATTAGGTGCAGATAAAAATGCCTGCACTCTTGAACTCCATTTACAGCACTTATGTGTCAGCATAAAAATCTAGACTAAATTACCCAGTGGGGTTCTGGTGATGCTGTGAAGTGTCATTTTATTGCATTTGGCTCAAAACTCGGCACTGAGCTATCCACTAACAATTCTTTTCCAATAATTTATACCACCTTGCTTCCAAAAAAAGTAAATGTATAAAATCTAAATAAAACAATGTGCAAATTTTCTGCATTTATTCAGAGATCTTTATAGGCTGTCTTAGATCTTTTGGTCTTTAGATGACACTGCAGTAAAAAACTGACACAAATATTCAATTTACTGCATTGGCTCAGCAACACTTTTGGTGAAACAAACATGTGTGGAAGACTGGAACTACCAAAAGAAGTTAGCAATAAAATGTAAAATTAAAAAAACTGATTGAATAAATATATAAAAGAAAAAATAAAGAAAAAAATATATGTCTGAAGTCTCGATATGTCTCACAGATGATAGATTAGTCAGTGCCTGTGTTTAATTTGGTATTATATCTCATGCAATTAATGGGTGGCTCCATAGTGGTCACCACATTCACCTAACATGCAAAAGATCCTTAATTTGAGACTGTGAGAAGTGGCAAACCCGTGCAAGCATTGCATCAGGAAGAGAATCAAGCGTGTGGATCCATCTGCTGTAATGACCAGAATAGGAGAGCAGGTGAAAAATGCTTTGCTGTCTGATGCATTTAAAGACATATTTTTATTAAGTTATTTGTTTATTTATGTTTGATTTTGGCAGTATTGGTCCACCATAATGTGCAGTGAGGCAAACTAGAAAACTTTCTTGTGGTTTGACCAATAAAAATTTAAAATAGTTTTTGGACGTCACGAGGAGAGCGACCAAACAGCTTGTCAGAGTTCAAAGACAGCATTCCTGATAGTTCACATGGCATGGATAACATCTATGAAGGCACCATTATTGCTAAATGATACACAACGCTAGGACAACAGCTTCCATCCTGAAGCCTTATTTCAGCGAAAAAATGCCAGACTGTGTTTTGGGAATATTCCAAAAGAATTGCTTCTGAGTATAAGAGTTAGGGTTTTAAAGTGCCTGCAGTAAAGACCTGACAATATATAGTAAAGCATATAAACTCTACAGAGTGTTGTTAGAAGAAGAGGGGATTCTGTTAGGATCAAGTTTAAAGTGAACAGATGTTTTTCAAAAGCAATGGCACTTTTGATTGGTTACACTTGTAAACTTTTAAATAAGTATAGGGTTTAAATGTCTAATAAATATATTCACCTTTTATTTACATTTTACACATGTTCCAACTTTTTTGGAAACGTGTTCATACCCTTATGTGACACGTGACCTGTGATCATCTCTTTTCCACAGACTGCTCAGACTGTCCTCGTGGTGGTTGTTGTCTTCTGTCTGTCCTGGCTGCCTCATCACATCGTCCACCTGTGGGTGGAGTTTGGCTCCTTCCCTCTGAACCAGGCCTCCTTCGTGTTCAGGATGGTGGCTCACTGCTTGGCCTACAGCAACTCCTCTGTTAATCCCATCATCTATGCCTTCCTGTCTGAGAACTTCAGGAACTCGTATAAGCAGGTTTTCTGGTGCCGGGCGCCCAGTGAGTGTCCTCTGAACGAAAACAGAGACCCCCGCAGCAGAATGGAGACGGCACCTTCTACTAATATCAGCGTGTCTTATAAAGGTCACGACTCTCAGATCAGTAAAATGCTTTGATGACACTGGCGGTGCATCCTGAGTACAGCCTGCCGGATAATGGATTTTTTTAAAGGCTGAAACTACTGATATGAAAGTTTAAGCAAATCCAGAGTTTCATATATCGACTGATATTTGTATTTTGAAAGACTTTAAAGAGCATGTTTGATTTGGGCCTTCATTCCTCAATGTGGCACATTTGCATATCTCATGTATACACAAGAAGTAACAATTTTAAATGTCAGGAAATATCCCATTTCCTGCTCAAACAGATTACAAGAGGAGGAAAAAAAAATCTGTGTAATATATATAGTCTGTATATAAAATATGAACATGACTAAATGTCACCCACTGATTTGTGAAGACTTGTTGTATCGTGACTGTCAGTGTCTATGATGCCAGAAGTGAGTATACGTTTGTACAGGATGGTGAAGAGTGAAGTTATCAGGTAACGCTAGCAAGATTAGCATCAATGCACTGGTGATTTGCACAGAGAATGATTATTGCTAATTGGTACTAATTAACCAAAATACAAATATAATACTAAAACTTCACTCAACACAACAGCAGCATGGGTTTCTCTGACTGGTTATTTGCATAATTAAAAGTGAATAACAACCACCATTAAATAATATGAATTATTATAAGATTTAATTCAAGTTAAATGTGCTGAGTTATAAAATAAGATTCTCATTACATTATCGAGATCAAAGCTATATTTCATACCACTTTTTAACCTTTTATTTTCTTTACTACCACTGAATATTTTGAACATGTGAGTTTATGGGGACTGAATCACTTCTGGACTTAGCATCAATGATACAGGGTGTATCTAAGAGAATCATTCAATTTCAAAAGGCTATATACTTTTTTAAGTAATGGATATAGAAACTTGCATGGTTGAATATAAAGTTTTACATACCAAACTTACAATGTTCACAAGTGTTCAAAGTGTCCTGATAGTCAAACTTGTTCCGTACGCTTGTGAGGATGTCACTGCAGCCACTGCTGTTGTTATGATGTCTACTGGCAACTGTGTGAAACTCACAAATCTCCTCTTTCTATCAGTGTGTGTTTCGATTGTTACTGGTGAACAAAGATTAAAGCACCATGAAATGATGCTTTTTGATACACCCACGAATTTAGGAACTACGTTTTTGGCACTTCCTATTGGCTTAATTTTCAGCCCCAGAGACGGCTGCCTGGTGAATATTTACCAGGATCAGTCAAAAGGTGTTGGACAGAAGCTTCTAGATATTGCTGGAAGATCCAGTGATAATTGTTATTTTGCCCAGCTTTAGATGATTAGTTTACAACTTAACTCTGTCTGCCTAATGGAATGTACATACTGTACAGTCTATACCAGAGATATATGCACGTAAGTGATAACGGTAAATGGACTGGTTCTTGTATAGCGCTTTTCTACTCTCACTGAGCACCCAAAGTGCTTTATACAACTCGTGCATTCACCCAATCACTTCGCATTCACACTCTGATGGATGCATCGGAGGGCAACATGGGGTTAATATCTTGCCAAAGGATATGTGGCATGTAGACTGGAACTGGAATTGAACCACCAACCTTCTGGTGAGTAGGTGACCTGCTCTACCGCCTGAGCTACAGCCACTGCAAATGCAATAATGCATCATTTAAATCACATTGTAGATAACCGTTCTGCTCTCAAAGATCAAAGGTGAAGGTTAAATATAGTCTCACCTGAGCTGCCACAGACCTTAAGTTTCTCTGTAATCTGTGGCTTCCTGTGTGTTTTGAATGGATTATCCAGTGTGTGTGTGTGTGTGTGTTGTCTGCCTGTTGTGTAGTCTGTTTTTGTTTAGAGGGAACTTAAAGGCAGTGACTTTGTGTGAAGCGTTTTCACTGAATGTGCGGAAACTATGCGCACCAACTGCAAGCAAAGAAATGTCTAAAACCAAAATGTGTAAGTGTACAGTATGTGTGTTCAAGTTGTACAAAGACATGAATAATTTATGTTACAAACCAATAAACTCTTTTTAATAGCTCATGTGTGCATGAAACATGTTTGATGTTATGACTTTGCTCTGATATAACCAGAGCAGCACTGAGCCTGCTTACCTGGCTTCTTTATTGCACAGATTGCATGCTGTTTCCTGTTTATCCCCCAGGCTGAATTTGATTAACTTTTGCAAACAGGTAACTGTGCATGCTCCTTTCTGCAGTATTGTCTGCCCTCTGCAGGCATTATTACACTGAAAACTGGGGCAGTGCAGACTCAAGTGCTGTCTTAGAAAAGAGATAAAAAGCATTTGCACACAAATACAAACAATGCACACAGAGAATGAGGAGATTTTAGATCTAAAAAGTGGATTTGCTTTAAAGAACCAGTAAATAGATCACTTTTGGTGACAGTTTCCTTTAATGTGAACACTTCATTGGTATTTATACAATTTGCTTCTATTGTTCTGCAGTGTACATGATGTCCTGTTGCTCTGACTGCGAGTTAAAGCAGGAACACAGTTCAAGTAGCAAATACTGTTCAGAATACAGATGACAAACTTGTGACTGTCAAGTCTAAATTTATAGTAATTTAACAATAAATACATCTAAATATATTTATCCCATTTTATTTAGTTTCATTTCATTTCATAAAAACATCATGTGGTCGACCCATAAACAACTGAATGAAACATTCACTTTATAAGGATGATCAATAATAAATACAAAATTACTTTTTATAATTACAAATTAAAAAAAAACCCCATTGCTATCAGTATTTAGTACATCATTTACTTTTGTACAGTTTTGTGGCTCCACAGTGTCGTTAACACATTTACTTGGTAACCAAAAGGTCTCCTATTTGATTCCTTTGATTCCTATAATTTTGAGGTACTTTTACTGTAATTGATCTCCACTCTGAGTCACTTTTGGTTCAGTCTTTTTCTAACTGTGCTGTCATGAACTTTGTTTGTTTTTTACAGTATCTCGGAGCATTGGCGGGTTTGACCTTGGCTTGAATTTGTTGGACCTAGATTGCGGGGCTGTGTTAATGCTGAATACTTCAGACCAGCAAAGTGCAAACACTTCTGCTTTTTTAGTGGTGGTCACACTTGCTGATCTTCAATCAAGCACTTGATTAGCAGCACCTGACTGCGACTTACCCATGTAATTCTCATAAATATGGACACGAAATGGTACATTTTATTCCTTCTTTCATGATTTGATATTCTTTACTGTGGTGTTATTCCTGAAGATAACCTAGAGCATAAAGTATACAGACCCAAAGCATCCTGTCTGATGACTCATTTCACTTTAATCATTTTGTAATAATGGACTATGTTATGTAATATGCTCAAATGATGCTCATCTTAATTTCCATTAGCTGAAAACTGAGTTAAAGGCACAGCGTCACAATGAGGGAGGATGATGAAGAGCTGGTTTAACTGCAGGTCCCTCAGTTATGTGAAGAAAAAAAATATATCAGTCTCATGCCCTGAAGAAAATGACTGCATCTGAGGTCTAAAAAAATATGAGGATGAAAGGACACGTTAGTAAAGGAAAATGTAAGAAAACCGATTTTCCTGATGTTAATTAAAAAGCTGTTTTAACCTCAGTTGAACAGCAGAGGTCAGGCTTACG
>NW_005187494.1:1492668-1496457 GCF_000239375.1 Pundamilia nyererei
TTAAACTGTTTACATTTTATATTTCTGGATTGTTAAAGAGCAAATTTAAAAAATTTGGGATAACAAATAATAATTTAAGAATTTCAATCAATCAGATTATTTTGGTGGGTACTTGTATTTTCTCCTTTCTCTTCCATCTAAATTAACTTTAATTTCTCTGCTGGTTGGAAATTCATTTCTAGATCGTGTATGCTAATCAGTTCTGTTTCCTGAAGCTTCTCCCATTTGTCATTTCCCCTCTGTGGCAGCTGACTCCTCTATCCCTCCCCTGAGACTCCCACCCAGCCAATTGAATGTGTCATAAATAATATGGGCTAATTAGATATGAATTGATCGTCTATAGGTCGCAGGCATTTTCATCCATCACTCTAAAAGCTGTTTAACAATAGATTACCTCCAAATAATCCTCCATGGAGCAGGTGAATGGGGCGGTGGGCCATTACAGCCTTGTTTAGTACGGGTCGCAGTTGGAGTCATAATTCTCCCGAATAATAAATATTGCCTTAGTCTGCTCTTTCACTGCTGTAGGTGGTGTTTTAATACAGAGGAGGATATGAATCATTTCACGATTTCACCAGAGGGTTTTAGGCTCCAGCTTAAAAATTTGTGATCATTTCCCTGCTTTAAAAAAAAAAGTTTTTGTGGATTTTTAAAATTATCGTTATTATTTTTTACTCCTGTTAGCTTCAAATTCTGGATTTTGGTCCTGTTTTATCTCACATTGTGTTGTATGAGATTATGCTCCAGAGAGAACATTAATCAGTGTACAAAAGAGCCTTAATGTGTCTTGATGAATGATTAGCAAACCTGTGTAAGTACCTAGGGAAAAATAAACTCTATAGATCAGAAAACACCAAAGCTAACAGTGGGTAGTGGTTAAGTTTATAGACTGTATATAAAAGATGGGGACAGCAACACCAATGTGCCTTAAAGCTGCATTCTGACTCCTCTTCTTGCACGCTGAAGTCCTGGAGTAGACACATCTCTGGGGAAAAGCTGGGTATGATTTGGTGTGCAGCTACTCTCAAGATGTTAAATCGTAGTCATACTGACATGTACTGCCAATATCCCACATTTTGTTAAAACACCTATGTGTTTGTAGCTCTGAGTATTCCAGTGTTTATAACACATTTTAACCAATACTATTGACCAAAGAACTGCACATCGGCTCTGATTTTCTTGGGTATTTATGTTTAATGCTTATCAGCAGATGCTAAAAGGCTAAGCATAGATGGTGAATTCTACTTTTAAGGAAAAGGTTCATTTGCAGATGTTAACCTGGCATGCAGTGTCGCAGAGTTGCTATGGCAGCTGCTACTTGTTGTATATTATAGGATTAAATATGAGCTTTTCACATAGTCATTGCACAATGCACAATGCATAAATAATTGTTTTTCTTTTGGTATTTGATGCTTTCCTTTTATATTGATCTCCCAGTAGCTTTCTACATTCATTTTATGATGTGTAGAAGTGTTGTAGAGATGCATGTGGATGTTTTTCAGCAGAGCTGTGAACTAGATTACTCTAAATTAACCAATATCACCTTGCAAAAACACAGGCATGCTGTATTTCAAACCCTTAAGAGTAAGAGACTGAGAGCTTGCCCTTGTTATTGAATACCCCACTGCTGAAAGGTCTTATGATCTGGTGTTGAAATGTTTATTTGAGTAAAAACTTCTCGTGAAAGCAGTTTTTAGGATATAAATATCTCATCCAGTGCTGTGGCAGACCTGAAGTTTGATCTCTATCTACCTGTCCTGGACTTTTCAGTTTTCCCACTTTGGCCGATGAAAAGATGCGGCGCTCCGGGTTGAAGACGACCGCAGCAGGCCTGGCTGTCACCCTCTCTGATTAATGGCCCTGCTGAAACATGTCCAGTCACATTAGAGCCCCATGTATCTCCCAGAGTCCACACAGGCCTGGCTCTTTGTTCTGATGGGAAATGGTGTCAGCCGCTCACTGCTGCTCGCCCAGAAACAGATAAAGATTTACTGTCATCAGAGGCCAGATTAAAGCGCACAAACGCAGACATTGATTTCTGAGAGGGAGAGAAGAGGAGAGGTGGGGAAAAAAACCTACACATTTTGGGGAGGAAACTCATTCCAGGGCCAGCGGAGATATGATCAGCTTATTTGGGAGGTGGATAATATGGAGCCCTCTCCCAGAATGAACTTTGAAAGAAGTAAATTGTAAATATTGATTTCTGAAATGAACTGTCAATCTCACTCGGCGAGATTATTCCTATCATCTTGTTGAGAGGGGGCCAATGAATTCAAAACTGCGGACAAAGAGAGGGGCCTGCTGGATTTCTGTTAGGGGGCACTCAAAAGGGCTTTATTCGCTTAGTAATGGTTGTTCAGTTTCATCAGATAACAGCTGAGATCTCATCGGTGCTGAAAAATGAAATGAAGTGTGACTTCAGGTCCTGATTGCTGCTCCTGTCCACAAGGACGTCATCAGAGAGGAGCTCTAATAAACTCTTTCCTTTGTGAATCTGTGGCACATTGTCCCAAATCTAGATCAACTCAGTGTTTCTGTACAACAAAACACTTCTACTGATTACGCTGGAGTTGATATGAGACAGATTATAGAGAAGAATGATTGTAAGGATCCAAGACAGGAAAACAAAAACACGCCGTTCTGTTTTATACTGATGAAACAAAATCATTATTGCAGTACATCCCCGTTTTCCCCCATATTGCTGCATATACACACTTCCTAGTTTCTATTTTTGAAGTCTGAGATATTCTGAGCCTTCGGAAAATCAAATGAATTGATTTTGAAATATGGTGATGAAGTCTCATAAGCATACGTCTGTTTAAAGCCTTAAGCAGCAATAAGCAATAATCACTTTAAATCCATCAGACTACTGTGACGCTTCCAAACATCCCCAAATTTCACCTGAAAAGCTAAACTGAATAATCTGCGGATAGGAGACATTTTAAACAGTCCAGAGTCCAAATTGAATAATCTAATTGAATACAGACAGTTTGAGTTTTACCCAATCAAAATTATGAATCAGAAAGTAAATAATAGCCTTAAAACTGTGACTCAGTGACGCCGATTTTATCAAATCTGCTTTAAAAATTCTCAACTAAATTTGATTACACAAAAAATAGATTCAAAGTAAATATTACATCAATTTCAGTCATGGTACTAGTCGGTGGCCTCTCCATTGAATATGTCATGCTTGGAAACCTTCAAAAGTGGTGCTAGTACAGGGGGCTCCAGGTATCAACTGTTTACTATAGTTTCAAACTGACCGAATCTTAATGTGCACATTTATGAGAGCTGAAGTGTCAAAAATGTAACAGAGTAACAGATCTCTATGTTTCCCTTCATGAACAGAAGGAAAAGCTGTGTAAAACTGAGCATAGTGTTAATTCAGCTTTGAGGTTCAGGATTCTCCTAAACGCCACAACCTCAGCAGGTCAGCAGGTGTCGTCCACACAATCTCATTGAAGGGAAGATATATTCATGCTTCTTTACCCAGCTTGCAGGGCCAACTGCAAGCTGCTTTGCAACCCTGTAATAAAATGTATATGATTCTCAAAGGTTTCATTCCACATCAAGTACATCAACTTTGGGTACTTTAAAAATATTTTGAATACACGTTATGTGCACTATTAAGCTGCTTAAGTGGGATTGTAACTTTTACTGAAGAAAAAGGTACTTTTCTCTTTGCAAAACAAGTCTCCAACACACAGTGTTATGTTTAAATCCTTGCATAGCCAACGCCACTACTTAAATAACTAATCTCAAATAGGACACAGAGTTGCACATGAGCCC